>NW_006408637.1:993039-1007180 GCF_000296735.1 Chrysochloris asiatica | reverse complement strand
GACCAATAAACAACATTCATATCAATGGAGAAAAGAGTGAAGTTGTCAAGGACTTCATTCTTCTTGGATCAACTATCAACACTCATGGAAGCAGCAGTCAAGAAGTTGAATGACACATTAAACACTAACATTAAGCAAACTGTTGCACAAGACCTCTGTAAAGTATTTGAAGAGCAAAGATGTCACCTTGAGGACTAAGATGTGCCTGGCCCAAGCCATGGTATTTTCAATAACCTGATAAGCATGCAAAAGCTGGACAGTGAATAAGGAAGACCATAGATGAATTGATGTTTTTGAGTTATGGTGTTGGAGGAGAATATTGAAAGTGCTATGGGCTGTCAAAGAACAAAGTGATTTGCGTTGGAAGAAGTGCGGCCAAAATTCTCCTTGGAGACCTGGATGGCCAAACTTTATCTCTCGTACTTTGGACATATTGTCAGGAGTGACCAGTCACTGGAGAAGGATATCTTGTTTGGTAGGGTAGAGGGTCAGAGAAAAAGAGGAAGACCCCTAGAGAGATGGATTGGCAAAGTGGCAGCATCAATGGGCTCAAGCACGGCACAAACTGTGAGGTTGGCCCAGGACCGGGCAGTGTTTTGTTCTATTGTACGTAGGGTTGCTATGAGTTGGTACTGATGCGATGGTACCTAACAACAACAACAATAACCTGGCTCTACTTGGACTGGTGGGCGACAGTGATGTTTTGGGTCTCCTGCAATTAGTGTCATCTGAGAGGTCATGTCCAGTAAGCCCTCCAAAGTCTAAATATTTCCTTTTTCCCAATCAACATTTTCATAAAAGGTCATAGATCCATTTGGAGAAGGCAGAGAGAAAGTTAACATTATACATTTTTCCCAAGGGAACACAGCTTCATCTTCATTGAAGGGTTCAAGTCTGGGAATGAATGAAGGACTTTTAACTCTCTGTTCTGGTGATTCTAGTTAACCTGGCATTCACTTGACCTAGAATTCTTCCACTTGTATAGATCAAGTAAATATTTAGATTTCACATCTTGAGATATCATGATTAGTTTGTTGTTTTTGTCATTGAGTTGGTTCCGGTTCATAGCAACCCTGTATAGGGTTTTCAAGGAGTGGCTGGTGAGTTTGAACCACCAGCCTTGTGGTTCAAACTGAGTCCATAGGAGTCATGCTTCACTGCTTAATGTATATGACATGTTCTGTGAAATAGGACAGTATGGAATTTAGATATTGTGTGAACACTATATGATATACAGTTAGTCCCTGGTACAAATGAGTTCCATTTTCTACATGCTTTTTTGTTGTTAAGCGCTTCCTCATCAGTTCCAACTCACAACAATCCTGTGGTTTCCAAGGGGTGGCTGGTGGGTTTGAACCACCAACCTTGTGGTTAGCAGACCAGTGCTTATCCTATAGTGCCACACCAGGACTCCCTACATAAATTGGAACAATTAGATACAGTTAATATCTAACATCATTTAGTCATATGTTTGTCCTGTTGTTGTTAAATTCCATGGAGTGGGTTCTGACTCATAGCAACCCTATATTGGTCAGCAGTTCAAACCCATCAGTCACTCTTCAAGAGAAAGAGGAGGCTTTCTGCTCCCTTTAACATTTACAGCCTTGGAAACCCTACATAGCGTCTCTATCACTTGGAATGAACTTGAAGGCAGTGGGTTTGGTTTTGGATTTTATAGTGCATCGTGTATCTTCCTATGCTTAAAAAGCATTGGAGGAAAACTTCCAGATATACTAAAACATTTTTAACATAATAATATGTTTATAATAATGCTTTGATGCAGATTGCAAAGTTGTGCCAGTTTACTAATATGAAATGAACTATTGTATGGACTCTACATTTTTCAAACACTGGGCTTTATGAGGGTTGGGACCACAGATGTATGCCTGAAGGACATTGATGCGGTGCATGACTGTATTCTGTTCACTGCTTTGGTGCGCTCTCCATTATGGTAACCATGTCCACCGGGAGTTTATTGATGAAATGCTGCCATGTGGTCTCTATCATCATTACAGGCTGCAATCTGCTCCAATGTAGTTTGATGTCAAATCTGACTTGACATAAAATAGTAAGAATAGCAGATTTTAAGGATACTGGGGCTCCCTTCATAAATGTGTTTCTCAGTGTTGTGGTACAAAGATGTATTTGAGGCATGGCATGGATGGGGCATGCGTTCAAGCTGATAAATCCATTTCAGTGTGTCAGTGTGCCCACGGTTTCTTTTACAGTATTCAAAGGCAGGTCTTGTGACATTTCAACTTGATTAATGAAATCCACTGCTTACTCTATGCTTCAGTGAACCAACCCCATAAACAATTAAATCATTTTCTAACCTCTCACATTTGAAGAGTGAATGAAGAATTGGTGCCTAGTGGATCCGTGTCAATAAATTCAGACTGCTCCAAGTATATCCTTACACCATTATCCCATACCCTTGAAGAGTCCTTTCCACATGTAGTCCCCTGGATTTTGTTTGTATATATTAGAAAAAATCAACAGCTCTTTTTGTGAGTAGTGTATGTCCTCTTGAGCAACACTTTGTACTTTAAGTCTTAGGGCTTGTTGTTAATAAGTGTCGTCCAGTTGGTTCTGACTCAAAGGGTCCTTGTATAGGGTTTCCGAGGAGTGGCTGGTGAGTTGGAACTGCCAACTTTGCTGTTCAAATGGACCTTACAGTCCAGTGCTTACCCTACAGTGCAATACCAGGACTCCAATACAGGAGTGTGTGGTGCTGTGGGTTAATGCGTCAGACTGCAAAGCCGTTTGCTAACTGCATGGTAGGTGGTTCAAACTCACCAGCTGCTCCTCGGAAACCCCTATACAGGGTCACTATGGGCTGGAACTGACTCAACTGCACTTAACCACAATAATACAGGTCTAGAAACAACAACAAAAATTGTTTATGGGGAGGGTCCTGGGGGGCATTCAGCAATGTTTTCTTTCATAGACAAAGGCCCAGACGATGGCCCAGGCTAGTGCTCAAACATAGCCTGATGAGCTTAACCTAGGCATTACTAGGTTAATCTCATCAGATGGGGAATAAAGGGATAATGGTTTTACTGGGAAAGGTGGTTTATCAGACAAAGATGACGTAATCTCTTCAGATGGGAGTAGTAGGGTTGGTTCTGTTAGCAGGAGTTGTTGTTATTAAGTGACGTCAAGTCGGTTCCGTCCCATAGCGACCCTGTATAGGGTTTCCAAGGTGAGCTTGAACCACCGACCTTGCAATTCAAATGGCTTTGCAGTCTGGCGCATTAATCCACAGTGCCACACCAGGACTCCGCTAGCAGAAGTAAGTCAATGGAATTTAATGGCTCAATATTCTCAGCTTCCTATTATCTGCCACCATGTCCCCATTATAAGTTTCAAGATCGCACATGGCCCCATTCAATGCCCTCACTTTAACTTCAGATGTCATTAAAGGTTGAGAATCCAATTAGCATTGTAAGTCAGCCACTCCTAATGGTGAAACCGTGGCTTTCGTTTTCAGCAAGATCGGCTCTGTTGCTAGAAGAAATAATGCGATCTTTCATGGCACAAGTGGCAATTTCAAAGTCGTGTATGAAACACTTGAGGTCCAAATCTGAACTTGTTTTTGTCCCCAACCACTATGTCTAGCAAAATATCAACCAACCAGCTTCCTAATACTTCTCATTTTGACAAAATTACAGAAAAGTATCAAATATGCAGTCACCCAGAGCTTTGTCACTCACAAATATCTGATCCATTGATGGCAATATTTTGCATATTTCTATTGGCACTAAGGAGTCCTGGTGTTGCAATGTAAGATAAGCAGTGGATGGCTAACCACAAGATCAGTGGTTCAAACCCAGCAGCCTCTCCTCAGAAACCCTATACAGGGTTACTATGAGTCAGAATTAACTCAACGACACTTAACAACAACACTGCCACCTAATGCCATGATTAGCAGTGCCTTTTTTACTGTAGGAAGTAGAGTCATTAGGGCCTCATCAGAACTCATTCAGAAATTCATTCTTATGATTTTGTTCCTTGAGAACCAAACCTGGTACCAAATGCCTTAGGTTGAATTTTCTAGACAGGCAAAATCATAAATATGTGCATATATGTATTAAACAACATGCATTATATATTCATGTATGTATTAAACAACATATATTAGAAAGAGATTTATTTCCAGGAGATGAATCCTATAGTTTTGGATAGTGGCAAGTCTCTAATCCATGGGTCAGATGTCAAATTAGAGGCTTGCAGAGACTGATGAGACCAAAATTGGAAGGTCTGATGGCAGGCTGCTGACTCACACCCCAAGAGCCAGTAGTTAAAGGATGAGGAATTAGTTGTAGAACCAAAACAACTTGAGTGCTGCTAGAACATCCATATATAATGGATGCAGGCCACCCTCACGTGACTGGATGCTTACTTCAGAACACAAACTGGAGGATGTGTACATGCTATCTGTCAAACCTCTGAAAACCATGGCCCAGATACATTGCCAGATAATTGTAACCACCACAAACCTACTAGTTCTAGAAACAGGAACACTGTGCCCAGGGTCTCCGTAACTTTCTTTTCAGAACTCAAAGTACAAGGCAGCAGATGAGCAGGAATTTATAGAATGCTTTGATCATAGTGAATAAGTGAAAAATAAAAAATGAACTAAAGGGCAATTTCTTCCCCAGGCTAATAATGCTGGATTTAACAAGATAACATACATGAAAATGTCACTTTATTTTTGGTAGAAAAGAAAACTCTGAAAATATTTTCTGGCAAAGAGGATTCATAAATGAATGAATAGTCATTTATTGCTTTCTCATGCCACAAAAATATTTTAAAATGAAGATTACATTAGAATTTTGATAACTTTCAATACTTTATGGATCCTGAAAGGAAATTCAGAGGATAAATTTGAGTATCACAATTGTGGATCTTGGTTTCATGACTATGGAAAAAAATAAGTTTGATGAACATTTTAGAAAATTATGCTGACATTTAAGTGGCTCTCAGTTACCAACCAAGATGATACCCCACTGGTTCTCTAAAATTTCCAGAGATTTCTTTAAAAAGACAGATTTCAGAGTGCCACTTCTAGAAATTCTAAGTGGGGAGAACTGTTAGGAGCCAAGTATCCGTACTTTTTCAAAAGTCTATAAAGGAATACAAATAAACAAATAAAATACACTACTGGTAAAACAAAACAAACCCCCAAAATGGAATCAGCTGCTCTCAAGTAGATTCTGATCCACAATTACCCCATAGGATTTACAGGAGAAGTTCTCCATAAAGTTGTCAATGGTTGTGATTTTTTTGGAAGTAGATTGACAGCCCTTTTCTTCTTAAGCACCTTTGGGTCGATTTCAATTGCCAATCTTTTGGTTCGTAGCTGAGTTACCCATTTATGCCACCCAAGGACTACTGGTAAAGTCTGACCATAATTAACAAAAGTACAAAAGAAATACATTTTGATCAGCAATGCACAAAATTGAAGAGTGCTTTGGCACTGATTAACTCTATATTGTTGTCTCTTAGAAATACAATATGCAAAGGCTTCAGTTTTAGTTATTCATCATACCTATAAAAGAAGCACTACAGAAGATTGTCTAACCTACTCGCTTTGGAATTGTCATTGTTGTTGTGGTTACGTGCTGTGGAATTGGTTCTGACTCACAGCGACCTTGTACAGGGTTTTCGAGGACGTAAATATTTACAGGAGCAGAAAGCCTCATCTTTCTCCCGTGGAACAGCTGGTACTTTCAAACTGCTGACCTTGCGGTTTGCAGCCCGATTCATAACCACTATGCTACTGGAGCAACTTAAGATGAATTACTCAAAGAGGATGCTTGGTAAAGTGGAGGGTTAGTGAAAAGGAGGTAGATCCCCACTGAGATGGATTGGCACAGTGACAGCAGCAGTGGGCTCAAGTGTAACAATTGTGAGGATGGCTCAGGATCGATCAGTGTTTCCCTCGGCAGTGCATAGGGTTGCTATGAGTTGCAGTCAACTGGATAGCACCTGGCAACAACAAGAGGGTGAGCAAGGTCCTTGGTGAGATGGATTGGCACAATTGCCAATGGACTTAAACATGCCAGCAGTCATGAGGCTAGTGCAGGACTAGGCATCTGTTGCTAAGAGTCAGAGCTGACTTGGTGGAATCTATCTACTAATAAATCAGTTGTTGTTAGATGCCATGGAGTCAGTACCGACTCATAGCGACTTTACGCATAGCAGAACGAAACAGTGCCCGAGCGTGGGCCAACCTCACTACTGTTGCCACGCTTGAGTCCACTGATGCTGCCACTTGGCCAATCCGTCTCGCCAACGTTCTTCCTCTTTTTCTCAGACCCTCCATCTTACCAAACATGATATCCTTCTCCAGCGACTATTCACTCCTGACAATATGTCCAAAGTATGAAAGACGAAGTTTGGCCATCTTGGCCTCTAAGGAGCACTCTGGCTGCACTCCTTCCAAAATAGATCTATTGGTTCTTTTGGCAACCCACGGCACTTTCAATATTCTCCTCCAACATCATAACTCAAAGGCATCAACTCTTCTACAGTCTTCCTTATTCACTCTCCAGCTTTCGCATGCATAAATAAATCAGTAAATCTATTTAATTAGGCAGTAAACAAAAAATGAGATCTCTAGTAAATATTCTTCCTTTCTGCTGTGATGCCATTCTATCGATCATCTGGATGGCATTGAAATGTCCTCATATTACCTTCAGTCCTTTTGCACAAAGAAGCACTTGTGTTTCCCTCTCCTGGGGACGTGCAGCAAGAAGACATTTGAGTGTGTCTAATGGGGATTTTATGGCCTTCAATCAGCTATCAAACTGCTGAAAAAGTCAATGTATTAACTGTTTTGATATCCTTTTAAGTTCACTGAAGTTAAAGTAATTTTTCCTGTGATAATGCAAGTAGAAAGAGGGGGGAAAAGAGGAAAAGCAAAAAGATGAGGGTGAAAGGTATGTGGTAAGTTGGTGGTGGTGGTAGCATCTACAAAACCTTTCCCACAATAGCTCCAGTGCCCTGGAGTTGGTTCGGACTCATAGCGACCCTGTATAGAGTTTCTGAGGTTGGAAATCTTTACGGGGAGCAGAAAGCCTCATTTTTCTCCTGTGGAACAGCTGGTAGTTTTGAACTGATGACCTTGAGGTTAGCAGCCTAACAAGTAAACACTGTACTGGTGGTATAATAATAAACATACCACCAGAGCCCCTTTATGAGGGAAGATAGCAGCCTTTTTATAAAGAGTCTCCTGTGGTACTAGACTACCAAGAACTTCTGCCCCCTGAATATATTGTTGTTATGTGCCGTGGAGTCGGTTCCGACTCATAACGACCCTGCACAGGGGTTCCGAGGCTGTTAATCTTTATGGGAACAGAACGCCTCATCTTTCTCCCGCGGAGCAGCTAGTAGTTTCGAACTGCTGACCTTGCAGTTTGCAGCTCGATTCGTAACCACTACGCTACCAGAATCCCCATAAAATATTCAAAAACAAAAGAAACCCATTAAATAAACACTCTAACTTTTTATTAAGGGAGCATAAGAGTCCTGTAGGATAACCACTGGACTGCTAACACCAAGTTGCCAGTTTGAACCTACCAGCTGCTCCACAGAACAAAGATGAGGTTTACTGTTGCCACAAAGGTTTACAGCCTTGGAAACCACATTGAGGGTAGCTAGGAATTGGAACGGACTCAGTGGTAACCACAATAGCAACATCCTTTATTAGCAATGATTGCAAAAATCCTTGCTAACCCGAGTCAGTAAAAAAATGATTTGATTAACTTATTTTTGTTGTGGTAAATATATATGCGTAACAAAGCATTTGCTATTTCGACATTTTGTACATATACAATTCAGTGGCGTTAATTGTGTTTGTCATGCTTCACCACCATACAGATTTTTCATCATTTTGTTTTAACTTTTTATTGTGAATTGAGTGAAGGTTTACAGACAAGAGCATCTGTTTTACATTCAACAAAACATACCCTTTGTTTTGTCTTAATGACTGTAATCCTCTCCCTGCAACAACAGGTTCATCCTTGTGATTTCACTCCACCCACCTTCCCATCCCTTCTCAACCTTGTCCTTAGCTAAATGTTGCCCTTCAGATTTTGAATGATTGATCATTCAATGGTAAGCATACTTTACTAGTCTTATTGTCACTCCCCTGTCCCCCCCCCCGCCCCCAAAGATAGGTATATCTACTGTTGGCTGAAAATTGGGCCCTGAGGGTGAGTTCATTTCCAGACCTGAAGGGTGGTCGAGGGCCAGAGTGTCAGGTTCCTCTTCCTGTTCAGTAAATCCACTGTTTTTGTTTTATAATTTTGAGCTTTGTTCCACATTTTCTGCTGCCGCCATAGCTTTGAACTATGTCTGTGTACACTAAATGTTAGTATTATTTGTAAGGTTATTCTGGGGTGTCTGGAAACACCAAAAATGTTCTCATATAAACTAATGGTAATTGCTTCTTTGTGTTACACTCTTTCAGTTTGTTAAGCTTTAATAGGACTATGCTTGTTTCAGACAGTGGGGAAAGCATGTATATGAATGTAACATATGTTTGCACAAATGTGCCTGTTGGTCTTTCCTGTGAAGAGCATTTTTTTTAACCATGACATTAAGTCCTATGTAAAGTTTTAGTAGAAAATGTAACAAATTATCATAAAGTTGGTGGCTTAAAACCACAGGAATTTATCCTCTCACAGTTCTGAAGCCCTGTAAGCACAGTCATTCTGGCCTCTAGGGCAGAATCCACTCTTGGGCTTGGCTTGTGAGCACATCACTTCAATCTCTGCCTCTTTGCTTACACTGTCTTCCCCTTTTGTCTAATGTCCCTGTTTTTCTTTTAGAAAGACATTTGTGACAGCATTTAGGGCCCACCACGATAATTAAGGATAATCTCAACATTTCAATATACTTAATTAACTTATAACATCTACAAAACCTTTCCTAGCTTTTAGGGATTGTTGTTGTTAAGTGCCATCGAGTCGATTCCGACCCATAGCAACCCTGTATAGGGATTGTTGTTGTTGTTGTTAGGTGCCATCGAGTTGGTACAGACTCATAGTGACCTTATGCACAGCAGAACAAAACACTGACCAATTCTGGGCCCACCTCACTATTGTTGCCACAATTGAGCCCATTGATGCTGCCACTTGGCCAATCCATCTCGTTGAGGGTCTTCCTCTTTTTCTCTGACCCTCCACCCTAGCAAACATGATACCTTTTTCCAGTGACTAGTACCTCCTGACAATATGTCCAAAGTATGAGAGACAAAGTCTGGCCATCCTGGTCTTCAAGGAGCACACTGGCTGCACTTCTTCCAGCACGGATCTGTTGGTTCTTTTGGCAGCCCATGGCAATTTCAATATTCTCCTCTAACACCATAACTCAAAAGCATCAATTCTTCTACAGTCTTCTTTATTCACTGTCCAGCTTTCGCATCCATATGAGGTTATTGAAAATACCATAGCTTGGGTCTGGCACACCTTACTCTTCAAGCTGACATCTTTGCTCTTCAACACTTTAAAAAGGTCTTGTGCAACAGGTTTGCCTAATGCAATATGCCGTTTGATTTCCTGACTGCTGCTTCCGAGAGTGTTAATAGTTGATCCAAGAAGAATGAAGTCCTTGACAACTTCAATTTTTTCTTCATTGATAAGAATGTTATTTATTGGTCCAGTAGCGAGGATTTTTGTTTTCTTTACATTGAGATGCAACCCATACTGAAGGCTGTGGTCTTTGATCTTCATCAGTAAATATTTTAAGTCTTCTTCACTTTCAGCAAGCAAAGTTGTATCACCTGCATATCACATTTTGTTCATGAGACTTCACTTTGTCAGTTTGTCATACTGTGGTGGCATGTGACTTGCTGTGATTCTAGAAGTTATGTCACTGGTGTTTTAAACAACCAGCAGGGTCTCCCATGGTGGACAGGTTTCAGATGAGCTTCTGGACAAAGACAGTCTAGGAAGAAGGAGTGATGAACCACTTCCAAATATTTAGTTACTGAAAATGTTATGAATAACAGAGAAACACTGTATATAGGGTTAGTGCCTGGTATTTTTGTAAGCTTTAGGATAAGCACTCAGTCGCAAGGTTGGTTTAAACCACAAGGTTGGTGGTTCAAACTCACCAGTCATTCCTAGGAAATCCTATACAGGGTCACTATGGGTTGGAGCCAACTCAACGGCACTTAACAACAGTAACATCTTTGTAAGCGGTGTCATTTGGCCACTGCAAGTCCTTTATGTTATTCCAATGCTCTGATATAATTTCTTGTTATTAAAAATGTTGGCAGAAAAGAGTAGTTGCTTTTGTCAACGACCTTTAATTTCTAATTCAAAAATTCAAACAGTCTCCAAAGGTATTTTAAAATCTAACTTTGAGAGCTGTAAATTTTCATATTTGATAAGAAAATAACTCACTAATAAACCCAGATATCAAAACATTTCAATATGTTTTTTTTTTTTTTTAAGTAAAATATAGGAAGTTATATAAATGAAGTCTGATGACTACGGTTAGGGAAAAAATTAATAACAAAGATTTTCTAAATTATATAAAAGAATTTGTTAATTATGAAGAACTTAAAAAAAAGGAAAATGCAAGCATTTAAAAAGTCGTCAATAGTTCAACAAAAATACCTTTGTATTTTATTTTCTTTTTTTTGAGGTGATGGGCTATTCTTACAAAGAGATAAAACATCAAGTCAACTGTTTCATTTCATATAACTTTAGAAAGACTGCTCATCCAAAGGAGATGGAACATTCCAAGACTGCACTAACATTATGCCTGAATGTGCAAGTCAATAAACTACCTTTAAAGATGAGAAGTCAGTTGGGCACCAGGCCCTGAGCAAAAGGGAGCTATGAAACCCACTAACTCTTAACCTAAAGTATTAAACCAAGATAGAAAGCCTGGCCTACAGCCATATATATGAGGATATTAGAAGTCGTTTAACTTTGGATACCAAGAAAATGTCTTGAAAGCAGGGATTTCAAAAAGCTTTTGTTAGAGAGGCAGGGATAGATGAAAAAGTATGATTATCCTCTATTCAACAGATGGAAAAAAACACACTCAGCTAACAGTCCAGGAGGTCAGAGAAGGGACTAAAGTTTCTGATTCAATCTTGAATGCTGTTGTTACGTGTTACACATTTCTGCAAGAAATAAGAAGCTGTTTGACTTCCCTTGGCCTTTTGGTCTGCAAAAATACTAAGGCGGGCTGACATTTTGGCTACAAATTTTGCAGCTGTGTAATCACTGGGGTCTGGGAGCTCTTGAATTCCTTTTGAGACCAAGACAATAGAACTTATAATTAGCACACTACCATAAGTCTCAGAGTATGACACATGAATAGAACTCTTCCTTTTTCTCTTTTCCTGCACCGCAACATAAAAATAGAACAAGTAAATAGTATGTATATTTGCACTTCTACTGACACCAACTTAAAAAAAAAAATCTAAAGATGGAAGTTGACAAAAGCGATGCGTGATAGAAAGTGAATGATTTTATTTTCCTGTGATATTGAAACCTATTGCTGACATGAAATAGTCGATACAAATCTGGTAGAGGGGTAATTGTTCTAAAGAGTTCTTTCTTTTCCATTCCTACTATTACAAATACAGCTTGGGACCTTATTAACGCTGTATTTATCCCTGCTTTCATCAAACCCACGCATGGGTGCTAAATAAACGTTCTAAAATCACTGCCCTGATCATGCCAGTTCCAACTCAAAAACAGCATATGGCTGACCATCATAGAGAAATTAGGAATGGGGCAGTTAAGATCCTCAGATCTGATCTCAGTCTACCTCAAGACCAGCTATAAAAATCTCTCTCCGAAGTCCAACCAGATGCTATCATTTCTTCCTCTGAGCTTCCTTAAAAGCCTTCTTCTGTGCTGACTTGCCCTTTAAGAGCTATATGTGTACATGCCTTATTTCCTACTGTTGGATAAGGCAATGAGTAAAATACTCAAATTCTTCTTGTCTCAAGCCCAGACTTTCTGGGATCTGTATGCAGAGGTCTCTGAAAAGGCATCTAACTCTTCCCTCCACTTTCCTCTCACTGTATCTACAACTATTGATGTGCTACTAGTTGCTGGGGAACTTGGTTCCTCCAACTCATGGCTGCCCTACGTATAACAGCACAAAATGCTGCCTAGTCCTGCACCATCCTCATGATCGTTGGCATGCCCAAGTTGGGCCATTGTGGCTGCAATGTGCTTTTGGTGCCTTCCAATGTAGGAGGCTCATTTTCTAGATAGATGCTGTTGGCAGGAGCTGTCGATTCAATTCAGACTCATAGAGACTCTGTGTGACGGAGTAGAACTGCCTCATAGGCTGGAATCTTAAATGGAGATGCTCATCAGACTGTTATCCCATGAAGCCGCTGGGTGGGTTCAAACTGCCAAACTTTTGGTTTGCAGCCAAGTATTTAACTGTTGTGGCACCAGGAAACCTTCCCAGCATTGTAACAGATGATGTTTCTGTTGTGATCCATAAGGTTTTTGTTGACTAATTTACACAAACTGATCTCTGGGCTTTTCTTTTTAGTCTGGAAGCCCTGCTGAAACCTATCCATCCTAGGGGACCCTGCTGGAATTTGATAAACCAGTGGCATACCTTCAAAGAACAAGCTACCACAGTATGACAAACTGACAGATGGGGTACTGCATTTACAATGAGAGCTACCCTTCTCTCTTCATATCAAAGTACAGAGAATAAAGCCAGGATTGATCATTTATGTCATGATTGTTTTTGCAAGACATATGTTAAGCATCTTATGTGAGTTAGCCTCCCATCTTGGGATGAGTCTTTTTAATCGTGAAATCTGAAATGCAAACTTCTTCAGAACAGCTCTTTATAATGAACACAATGCTTTCTTATAGATTTGATTTGACAACTGTCAGACCAGCTGATGTTAACATCCTATTCTATTGAGAAAGCACATGAGACAATCCACAGAATTTAAGGAGGAGCAACTTTTCGTAGCAGGAAAAAACACAGAAACAAACGAATTCACCACGATTATTAGCTTCACTTGCAAATTCTTTGCTGAGTGTTTGCTAATGTTTTTCTTTCACTGTGAGCTTCAGGTTGGGAAAGTGAAAAGAAATGTAACTTCTCCCTCACTATTCCTCACTCTTTTTGCTCTTGTTAAACTGAGGGGAAGTACTGATGTAATTTTAAAGAAGGCAATATTTATTGAATGTTTACTTGAGGGAAGACACTACATGAAGTATGACAACATCAATAATTTTTCATAAAAATATCTATGAGATACCTCTAAGTACAGAGTACAGAATTGAGACTGGAACATTAACTTGTCCCAGGTTAGAAGAGAGTCTACTTCAGATCCACTTACTGAAATGTTCCCATTTCTGATCTCTAGTCCAGTGCTTCTCAAAGTTGAATTTCCATGTGAACAAACTAGAGACCTTGTCAAATGCAGATTCTGATGGAGCTGTTTCTGCCTTTCTAGCACTTTCACAGGTAATGTTAATGCTGCTTGTCCTTGGACCACAGTTTCACCCAGTTTCTTTACATTGCTCTTCATAAAGTGCTAGAATTTACGACTCACGTGTGAGTTTACCACTCACGTTCTAGGAAATGGCCTGGCAGAGAAAGAAAGAAGGGTAGAAGATACCTCACTCTATCTTAGGCCAAGTCTACTATTCAGCCTTTTCTCAACGTCCTTGTCATCATTCCTATGTGAGGCTCTAACACCTCCAGCTTGAAATATTATCTGCTTTATTGTTCCACATGTATGTTTTCATTTAAAAACACATATGGCATCATTTCAGGTAATACTTAATGATGTTATTTTGTGCCATAACCTCCCTTTCCAGTGTAGAACAATCCTCTTGTCTGTGCTTCTATTATTTTTATTTCCATCACTGTCCAAATCCCAGTATGCACTAAGCACTTTGCTAAGATTGTCATCCAAATCTATGTTTATATATTTTCTTTTTATTTTCTCAATCCTATACATTGTTGTTGCTATTAAATGCCATTGAGTCGGTTCCAACTCATAGCGACCATGTATAAGGTTTTCAAGAAGCAGCTGGTGTGTTTGAACCACCCACCTTGGTTCAAACAGACCTAGCAGCTAGCAGTACAGTGCTTTATCCTACAGCATCACACTAGGACAC
>NW_006408637.1:989685-991830 GCF_000296735.1 Chrysochloris asiatica | reverse complement strand
AGTTGGTACAGACGCATAGTGATCCTATGCATGACAGAATGAAATACTGCCTGGTCCTGGACCACAATCATTGCTGCCACCACTGTGCCAATCCATCTCATTGGAGGTCTTCCTCTATTTCACTGACCCTCTACTTTACTAAGCATATTGTCATTCTCTAGGGACTGGTCCCACCTGATAACATAGCACATAGCCACCACCATACACAGTACATGGTGCTCAGGTAACACAATGGTTAAAACACTTGGTTAACTAACGGAAAGGTCAGCAATTCAAACTCACCAGCTGCTCTGACAGAAAAAGATGCGCCAGTCTGTTTCCATACAGATTGACAGTCTTGGAAATCCTCTGGGGTAGTTCTACTGTCTTCCCAGGTTGCTAGGACTCAAATTCAACTGGAGGATGGTGGGCTATACACACACACACACACACACACACACACACACAAACACACACACACACACAAACATACACAGAAGAGTAACTGAAAAAGTATTATATAGAGTTCCAGTCTAGACAAGAATAGTTTCATCCTAAATAAAATGTGTTTAAACATGTCTCAGTGATAAGTGTTTGGCTGCAGACAAGTTCTCTCAGTAATAAACTTGTCTGCCTCTCATTTGGGTACCTTAAAAAAAAAAAAATACATAGTGGTTTCCAAGGGAATCTGGAGTCCTGGTGTAGCGCTGTGGGTTAATGAGTCAGACTGCAAAGTCATTTGAACTGCAAGGTCAGTGGTTCAAGCTTGCCAGCTGCTCCTTGGAAACCCTACACAGGGTTGCTATGCATCAGAATTGACTTGATGGCACTAAACAACAACAACAACAAGGGGATCTACTTCAGTATGGCTTGCTGAAGACTGATGTCTTTGATCTTCATCAGTAAGTATTTTAAGTCCTCTTGACTTCCTGCAAGCAAGGTTGTATCATTTGCATATTGCAGGTGGTTAATCAGTCCTCCTCCAATCTTGATACCACGTTCTTCCTTATATAATCCAGTTTCCTTATATAATCCAGTTTTTCTTTATTTGCTCAGGATAAAGACTGCTTAAGTATGGTGAAAGGACACAACTATGGCACACATTTTTCCTGATTTTAAAACATTCACTGTTCAAAGATCTTGTTGTTGTTGTTGTTGTTAAGTGCCATCGAGTCAGTTGACTCTCAGTGACCCTTTATAGGATTTCTGAGGAGCGGCTGGTGAGGTTGAACCACTGACCTCACACTTCAAACCAACCTTGCTGTCCAGTGCATTAACTGGCAGCGCCACACTAGAGCTCCAATGATCTGGTAGGCCAATTAAATTCAAGTTACAGAGGTGAGCACAGAAGGGTATGAAAACTGTTTTGAGCAATTCCAGAGGGGAATCCTTGATAGATTTTCTCAAAGGACACAGAATAATAAGTTTAAAGAAAATTGAGAAATGCAGTGGTGAGAAAAAGATCAGGAAATTTTCTGTGAAAAAAATTTTTTTTTTCCATCACGACAATGCAACTACTTATTTTTCTAGGGTAGCAAGGGCTACTTAATGAGACATGTTTTGAGGAGCCTTATTCCGCTTACAACCCTGATCTTGTCATCTAACTTCTTTTTATTCCCAAAAATCAGAGAACATTGAAAAGGAACAGGATTTGAGTCCTTCTCGGATGCCAAGACTGCCATTTTAATGTAGTGTACACCAACATCGAGTCCAGGTAAGTGTCGAGGGTTACATGATGGACAAGGTCAGCAGTCCAATTCCACCAGGTGATCCATGGGGGAAAGATGAAACTTTCTGTTCCCATAAAGATTTACAGCCTCAGAAACCCTATAAATGGTCACGTTGAGTCAGAATCAACTCCATGGCCCTTCACCACAAGTACCATATATCAAAGACAGCACAATCCTCCAGAGAAGGGTTAGAGTAACAGCAATACTAACCTCCGAAGTGTCTAGACCTCGATGGAGCATATGTCATAAAACAACAGCGATATTTTTTTACACTGTTTTCTATAATTTTGTAGGAATGCTGGTAGCGTAAAAATACTTTGTGATGAACTCATACATAGAAGCATACATAATATATATTATGTAATAAGGAGCTCTGGTAGCGTAGTGGTTACGAATCAGGCTGCGAACCTTAAGGTCAGTGGTTCGAAACTACCAG
>NW_006408637.1:988439-989295 GCF_000296735.1 Chrysochloris asiatica | reverse complement strand
TGACTCTGGCTCAAAGCGACCATTTATAGGGTTTCTGAGGACATCATGGTTGATCTAGCAGAGGGTGAGCCAAAAAGAGGGAGGCCCTCAATGAGTTGTTCTGACATTGGCTACAACTGTGAGGATGATGCAAGAGCAGGCAGTGTTTTGTTCTGCTGAGATTCAGAACCAACTCGATGACGGGATCTAACAAGAACAATAGCTGCTCTGGTAGCGTAGTGGTTACAAATCGGGCTGCGAACCTTAAGGTCAGCAGTTGGAAACTACCAGCTGTTCCACGGGAGAAAGATGAGGCTTTCTGCTCCCGTAAAGAAACCTCGGAAACCCTATACAGGATCGCTATGAGTCGGAACCAACTCCACGGCACATAACAACAACAACATTGTTGGTTGCCACCAGTCAGTGTTTGACTCATGGTTACCCTATGTGTGCAGAGTATAACTACCCCATTAGGTTTTAAAGGCTGTAACCTTTTGGAAGCAGATGGACAGACCTGTTCTAAAGCCCCTCTAGTTAGATTCGAATTGCCAAGTTTTCTGCTAGTTGGGTATTTAACTATTTGTGTCACCCAGAAACTCTTTATTATGTATCATTATAGATTGTACCATACACATACATACATTACACCGATTTTAATAGCTGTCATTAAATTTGTAGTTAGGTCAGCATGAACCTATCTCTCTTATTTTTTAGGTTAGAGTTTTTTGTTTTTGTTTTTTTAGTTTTTATTGTGAATTGAGTGAAAGTTTTCAGGGCAGATCATCTGTATTATACTCAACAAATCATAAACCTTGTTTCATTACAATGATTATAATCCCCTCCATGTACCATCAGTTAAAAGTATTTCTCTCTATTC
>NW_006408637.1:984813-988113 GCF_000296735.1 Chrysochloris asiatica | reverse complement strand
TCCTTCCACTGTGTCTATGGACTCTCTATACTCTATCTGTTGTGAACATCCTCTACCAAAAAGCATAAATTTTTGTCCTGACATTTCATTTGAACCAATGCCTATCTTTTCCTTGCCATCATCATTTTTCCTCTTCCTTTCTCCTCTTCAGACTTTACCTTCTTCACCAGTCCCAGACACAATGGAGGGGAAAGCAGGAACTGGCTTGCTTTTACTTTGAGGGCCATTTTGAGATGCACATGTGGTAGATCCTACTACTTATTTTCCTTTGTTGTCTGTATCTTACAGTGTAACCATTCTTTATGGACCTCTCAGCCAAGCCCTGTCAGAAACACTGCCATTTAATGGTATATAGTGCATCCTCTATTGTTAAGAACTTCTAGTATAGAGAGACAGAAAAAGATGCACAGAGAATTCTAACATAAAGTAAACCATCCTTATCATAATGGTTCTCTAAGAGTGTGGTGCTGTATGATAAGCACTGGAATACAAGATTGGTTTAAACCACAGTTTCTGGACTACCAGTCACTCCTTGGAAACCCTATAAAGGGTTGCTATGAGTCAGAACTAACTTGACAGCACTTAATAACAACAACAACAAAAAGAGTACACAGAAGGGAAAGCTAATTTAGACTTGGCAAGAAAGGGACAAGAAGAAATACCCCACAAACACTTTGGAGAATTAGTGGAAATTGCCAAAACTAAGTAATGATCTTATAACAGGAAAGAGTGTCATCCAGCTTCAGGAGGGGGCAGAATATGGCATCATAAAGGTCTTTAAGGTTAGAGGATGGGGTAGAAGTTAGTATATGTAAGGCATGAAGTTTAAGAAGAGAGAAAAAATAACAAAGAGATTTTATATTTGCTCAGCAAACTAGGACAATTTTTGCTTGTATGCTTTATTTTTGCCTTTAAAAGAATGGGGAATTTCATTACTTCCAATAATAAAATAGGGGATATTTATTGAAGCCATGTAATGGCTATAATATTTATAGAATTCCTCTAAAGCAGATGTTATCATTTTTCCCATTTTAAAGATAATAAAACAATAAAATTGTGAGACATACTCAAGAAACACCATGGTCAATTAACATAACAAAGTCTACAAGACCATGTTCCACATCCTCCTTTGGTGAGTCACAACTGGGATCTTCAAAACTCATGAATGGCCATCTAACGCACAACTATTGCTCTCTCCTTGTTTGGATGAAAGAACAGTTGGAATGCTGAAGATACTAAGAAACAATTAGTTTAGTAGACTAATATGAACATCAGTCTCAACTACTCTGAGATTAGAAAAACTAAATGTTGTCTTGCTACCACTACCAACTTCTCTGAAAGGGATCACATTAGAAAGTCCTGGAGAGAGTGAAAACAAAACAAAACAAAACAAAACATATATATATGGAACAAACCCTCAAATCATAAAAAAAGGCCAGACTTGGTCACCTTTTGGATCTGGAACTGAACTCAACCCCAAAGTTCAATTTTTATCCAAGCAATAGATAGGTTGTTATTATGAAGTACCTTTGAATTGATTCTGACTCATAGTGACCCTGTATACTGATTCTGAGGAAGCAGCTGGTGGGTTTGAATTGCTGAACTTATGGTTAGCAGTCCAGTGCTTACCTTGTAGTACCACATCACGACTCCAGATAAGTGCATTGTTGTTGTTGTTGTTAAGTGCTGTGGAGTTGGTTCTAACTCATAGTGATCCTGTACTGTATTTCTGAGGAGCGGCTGATGGTTTTAAACTGCAAACCATGCATTTAGCAGTGTAGTGCTTATCCTATAGAGTTATACCAAGACTCCAGATAAGTATGTAAATAGGGTAAGGATAAGTGTCGTTGAGTTGGTAATGACTCATAACAACCCTGTATAGGGTTTCCGAATAGCAGCTGGTGGGTTTGAACTACTAACCTTATAGTTTGCAGTCCAGTGCTAATCTTAGAGTGCCATACCAGGAACCCAGATAGATATATGTTGTTGTTGTTGCGAAGTGCCATCGAGTCGATTCCCACCCATAGCAACTCTGTATAGGGTTTCCAAGGAGTATCTGGTGAGCTTGAACCACCGAACTCGCAGTTCAAATGACTTTGCAGTCTGAAGCATTAGCCCACAGCACCACACTAGGACTCCAGATAGATATATTTGTTGTTGTTGTTAAGTGCCATCCAGGGGACAAAAATACTGCTGAGGGACACATACCACTGAACAGTCAACCATTTGTATCAAAAGGGCAAGATTTACTCAAGGACAACGTTCAGAATGATTGGGAAAGAAAGGAACAGGATACATGCTGCTACACTGACAGGACTACAATCACTGAGCTGAAGTGAAGTGTACGAGATGTTGAATGTGAAACTGAGGATCTGCTCCATAAACCTTCACTTTGTTCCCAAGAAAAAGTCTTGAGACATAGAATTACTTGCTGAAGGTCACTCAGGAAGTAGCTTGATATGAATCTTGATTGATTATCATTTCTGAAAGATAAAGGGATGCACAGTGTTGCATGGAGTCCTGGTGTGGCACCCTGGGATAAAGGACAGGACCGCAAGGTAGGCAGTTTGAACTCACTAGCCACTCCTTGGAAACTCTATACTCTGAATCAGAACAAACTTGACGGCACTTAACAACAACAATAACAACAGAGTTTCTGGATCCCACCTGTGGTGGTGTTGTGTGCCGTGGAGGCGGTTCTGACTCACAGTGACCCTGTACAGGGTTTGCAAGCTTGTAAATCTTCACAGGAGCAGAACGCCTCATCTTTCTCCCACAGAACAGGTGGTAGTTTTGAACTGCTGACCTTGAGGTTTGCAGCCTGATTCGTAACCACTATGCTACCAGAGCTCCTTGGATTCCACCTGTAGGATGCACGTAAGTTTGCTGTGGAGAGATGGAGAACAGAGGCATTACAGAGGAGCTCCATTTGGATATTTTGATCTGGCGTGTATATGAAAATCCATGGGGAGTTAACCGGTTGAATACATATGTGTGGACTAGTTAAAGAAGTCTGGGCTGAAACACAGATTTGAGAGTCATTAGGATAAAAACAAGATAATGGTTTAAGACTGATAAGATTTATAAATAGAAAACTGTTGAATTGGAGGAGATCAGCACTTAGCAGTAGATAGAAGAAGAAAAACAAAACAAAACTGATATTAATGGGAAAAGACTCAGAAAAAAGAGCTTCCTTAGAATCAAAGAACAGAGACTATTTCAAAACGGTCCGTGGTAACAAAAAAACCAACCTGCAGATAGATAGGTCAAGAAACTTAATTCTTTGGGACTGTTGTTGTT
>NW_006408637.1:963482-983313 GCF_000296735.1 Chrysochloris asiatica | reverse complement strand
GTCGGTTCCGACCCATAGTGACCCTGTACAGGGTTTCCGAGGGTGTAAATCCTTACGGGAGTAGAAAAGCCTCATCTTTCTCCCGTGGAGTGGCTGGTAGTTTCGAACCGCTGACCTTAAGGTTCGCAGCCCGATTTGTAACCACCACGCTACCAGAGCTCCTACAGTATCATTGGTTAAATGGTTAAACATTAACCATTTCCTTTTAGTACAGTGACTCTGTATATTCCTTCCATCTTCTCTTGATGCTTTCTGCATCATTCAATCATTTGCCCAGAGAATCTTTCAATAACAAAAGTTGAGGCTTGAATTTTTTCTTCAGTTCCCCCAGCTTGAGAAATGCTGAGCCTGTTCTTCCTTTTTGGTTTTCTGATTCCAGATCTTTTCATATTTTGTTGTAATGTTTGGCTTTATCTTCTCTTACTGATCTTTGAAATTTTCTGTTGAACCTCCTCATTTCTTCCATTTGCTTTAGCATCTCTATGCTGGAGAGCAAGTTTCAGTGTGTCTTCTGACATCTACTTTGACCTTTTCCTTCTTTCTTGTCTTCTTAATGACTTTTTGCTTTCTTCATCTATAATGTTCTTGATGTCATCCCACAACACTTCTGGTCTTTGGTCTTTAATGTTTAATGTATCAAATCTGTTCTTCTGATGATCCCCAAATTCAGGTGGAATATATTCAAGGTCATATTTTGGCTCTCGTGGACTTGTTTTCATTTTCTTCAGCTTCAGTTTGAATTTGCATATGAGTAACTGATGGTCTGTTCCACGGTCTGCCCTTGGCCTTGTTTTCACTGATGATATGGAACTTTTCCAGTGTCCCTTTCTGCAGGTGTAGTCAATTTGGTTTCTATGTATTCCATCTGGTGAAGTCCACGTGTATAGTTGTTTCTTATGCTGTCTAAAGAAGGTATTTGAAATGAACAAATAATTGATTTTGCAGAATTCTATCATGCGTTCTCCAGCATCATTTCTATCACCAAAGCCATATTTTCCTCAAACTTATCCAATTTAATGTACCAGATAGGTACCATCATTTTTTTTTACGTGTGCCTTCCTCTTTGCTCCCAACCTTTGCATTCCAACCACCAGTTAACAAACACACTTGGTTGCATGTTTGATCAAATTCAGATTGAAGACATTTGTAGAATTCTTCTATTTCATCCTCACTGGCTTTAGTGGTTGATCCATAAATTTGAATAATTTTGGTATTAACTGGGCTTCCCTGTAGGCACATGGATATTTTCCTATTACAGACATTGTTGTACCTCATGACTGACCTGGATATTTTTTTTTAACAACGAATGCAACACCATTCCTCTTCAATTTGTCATTTCCGGCATAGTAAACCATGTCAGGTTCAATATAGCTAATACCAGTCCATTTTAGCTTACTAATGCCTAGGATATTGATGTTTAAGTGTTCCATTTCATTTTTGACAACTTCCAATTTTTCCCAGACTCATAAATTATTTTGGTCTATCAACTAGGAAATCTTTGTTCCAACCAGCCAGCCACGTGCCATGGCGTCGGTTCTTACCCATAGCAACCCTGTATAGGGTTTCTGAGACTGTAAATCTTTACTGGAGCAGAAAACCTCATGTTTCTCCCATGGAACTGCTGGTAGTTTTGAACTTCTCACCTTTAGATTAGCAGCCCAACTCATAACCACTGTGCTACCAGAGCTCCTTTTCTACTTTGGCCAAATGTAGTTTGAGTAAAGTGGTGAAACTGAAAGTCAAACTCTGGAAAGAGAAAGAAATAGAGGCAAGAAATTGGAAGTCTGGGAACCAGAGGAGAGAGAGCAAAACCCAAAGGAAAACCTAGGCTGAGGTTTTATTTCTTTGCCTTTATGACTGGAATCCATTTGATATTTACATGAGTATGGAAGGCAATGGAGTCCTGGTGTGGCGCTGTAGAATAAGCATTGGACTACAAGGTTGACTCTTAAAACCCATTGCTCCTCAGAAACGCTATACAGGGTCACCATGAGTTGGAATAAAATCCAGACTTCTTAGTGGTGTCTTGGAAATTTATTCTTTCTTCTACACTGCTATGGGCACTTTCCATATTTAGAAATTGACTTGTGAACATATTTCAATATTCTCAAGCTATTTCTATAAACTGTTTCTTCACCAATTCTCTTCATGTTCTTTCCCTGCCCAAACATTTTTAGTGATGCTCTGCTACTTGTATAATGAAATCCAAAGTCTTTTAGAAGTACAAGTACTCATTCTGGTCTTCGATGTCTTTCCATCCTTACATACGGCTTCTCCCACTTCCATAGTTCTGAAGATGTCCCGTGCATGCCGCCCCATGTCTATGAGCCCTTGCAATGGTCTCTGGTTTCTTTCTCGCTCTATAATTCCTACTCTTTCTCAAGCTTCAAAGAAGTCTCCCCTTTTAATACCAGGGTATCTTTATGTCTCTGAAATCATATAACAATATTGCCTTTTGTTCTACCTTGGACATCATTCATGCATTATTTTCACAGACATTTTCTTAAAGCTTCCTATCCCTGTCATTAGGGATATCAATAATAATGAGAGGAATATCATTAGTATGGTCTGTTTGATACTTTAAATGCTTGGCTTATGCTGTTGTTTTGTTAAGTGCTATTGAGTCAGTTCTGACTAAGAGCGTCCCTGTGTAGGGCTTCCAAGGAGCAGCTGGTGAGTTTGAACCACTGACCTTGCAGTTCAAATGGCTTTGCAGTCTGGCACAGTAACCCACAGCGCCACACCAGAACTCCAATATATGTGTAGCTTATCATCTTTAGATAAAGTGGAAGGTCAGTGAAAGAGACAAAGAATCCCAATGAAGATGGATTTGCACAGTGGCAAGAACAATGGGCTGGAGCACAACAACAGTTATAAGAATGGCGTAGAAGACGCAGTGGTTCGCTTTGTGTGCACAGGTTTGCTATTTAGTTGGAACAACAAGAAGCTTATCTTCAAAACTGGACTGTAATTCTTCAGGGATGGAGGCTGTGTATAAAAGCATTAATACAGATCATCCAAAATTCCATTTCAGTAATATGCAGCAGGAATTAAATGACTATTTTGATAAAAGGACATGTCAAAATTGCTTTAGGTTTGCAGTTTCAGAATAATAACAAACTATGTAAATACAATTGTATTTTTTTCCCTCTGATATGCTGGATGTAAATACAGTACTTTCACTGCTTTTTCCTTTTATCACATCACATTCCTATATGTGCTTTGAATTTATTTTTATGCTTATGTGTATACAAGGTGTTGTTTGGCAGAAGATTGTGTGTCAAATTTTCACTTCCATTTCTAAAAATTTTTTCATTATTGGCCAGGGATCCCTTTCATTTCTCTTGGAAACTAATTTAAATGTCCGTGTTATGGATTTATGTAAAATAATCCTCTTTTGTTTAAAAAGTATCACCTGTAAACTCCAAACCTGGATTTTTATGAAATTAATAACCAACATTACTTCATCTGATTACTCCTGATTATCTGTGGCAGCTCTTTTATTAAAAATTTTAAATAGCCATTCTATACAATGTTCTTATTTCTGATGTCTATATTTTGATAATATTTTCGCTTTGTTTTAAATCCTATGCTATCATCAGGTGCTAAGGAGTTGATTTTGGCTCACCATGACACCATGTGACAGAGTAGAACTGTGCCAAAGGGTTCACTAGGCTATGGACCTTGAAGAGGACAGATCACCAGGTCTTCATTGTGAAAAAAAAAAACACAGATACCTGTATCTGGTTTGCAAACATTCTATTTCTTTGAAATTTCTATCCACAAGATTTTGTGTTTGAGTTTTGTTTCTGGGTTGGATTTTCTTTTTCATTCAAATATTCTTTTGGAGGAATGAGTTCACTCTGTGGTGCCTTAGACAAAAGGCTTGGTGACCTACGCCTGATATATCAGCTACTAAAAACCCATAGGGCACAGATACACTGACATGCATTCTGCCACCAGGAGTTGGAATGAACTCCATGAAAGCTGAGTAATGTGCTTGTGTGAACCTAATTTTAGGGTTCTCCACAGTGCCTTGATGTACATGGGAGATGTCAAAATCCAGAGAGGTCAGTGTGGATGGCAGGGCTTGGGTGGTGGGCTCCCTGGTAAGCTGATTCCTCTGCATCAGCCAGTCCTCGGTGAGAGGTACAGGCCGAGTGGAATGCCGGCTACATGTTCAGTCTGGACAGACTGCAAGCAGGGTGGGGACACTGGAACCTACTGCTCCGCTGTACCTGGTGTAGAATTAAGAGTATGAGTGGGAAGACCAGACTAGGGGCTTCTGGTGAGCGCAGCTTTAAATGGCAGCCCACTTCTCTGATGTCATCTAAAGCAGATATTACTGCCCGGCAGTTGTCTTGAGACCAAGACCATGAGTACGCTTGTGTGATGCTGTGCATGATAAGTCTTGCTGTTCACAGTGTGTTGACATCAGCCTCTTTTGGCGGCTTGTCACAAATACAAAGGCCAATCTCATTCCTTCTAAATCAGAGTCTGTACATTAAAGGGTATACATGCTCACTTTTCACAAGCTCTTTAATCTGGTTAGAGGCATGAATGTGTACAACAGGCAGGTGGCCACAAGAACTCCATTTGTATTCTTGCTCCTGGTCTCCTGGATTTTACGTCCAAGCCTACTCTTGAATATTTGTAGCTGCTAACCTAATCATATGGGGTCCAAACTATGTGCAGGGCATGGGATGTACAAAAATTAGATGCTGCCAACTGGTGGAACCCCTGAGACTATAGCCCTTAGCCATCCTTCAGGTCTGGAAATGAACTTACCCCCATGGCTCCATTTTCTGCCCAATGATGGACTGATCTATTGGGGGAACACCACTAAGGAGGTCCCCACACCTTGGAATAATTACCCAAAGTGCAGCATTTACAGAAGAACAAAGTTCAGAAGGGTTAGGAAAGAAGGTCATATGCAAACAGGACACACAGGGAGGAAGGGCTGGGTAAGTGATATTCTACTGTGGAGACTGCAATCAATGAGGTGAAACAATATGCGTGTGAACTGTTGAATGGAAAACTGATCTGCTTTGTAAACTTTCATGTGATTCACAATAGGAAGGAAAAATAATACTGTCTTCAAACTGTTGTTATTGTTCTTAATTCATGTAGCCTCTTCTCTGACATATGGTGACCTCATGACAAGAGAAGGAAATGTTACCTGAACCATCATCATGGACCATACTCATGATTTTGGTATGATTGAGTTCATCATTGAGGTCACTGTATTTTGAGTGCCTTCCAATCAAGGGAACACATCTTCCAGCATTAAGTCAGACCATATTCTGCTGTGAGCCATAACAATTTCAGTGGAAATAGACTAATGACTGATGGATTGAGATTTCATAAATTGGTGCTAGGCTATTATTTTGCAATACATGATATAACTATTTTAGCTTAGATTCCAAAATCATTTACTTCATCCTAAGAAATCTGAACTTATGGCCTCCTTAAGCTATTGGGAGATAAATTTGTTAAAGCCTTCCATTTATGAAATTTCTGTTATAATAGCACTAGAGAACTAAGAATCTGGAACTGAGAAGTGGGGTTCTGTTCTCACAGATGCCTAAAATGTGGAGGCTGTTTAAGACCTAGGTCATGGATAGAGGGTGGGAGAGTTTTAAGGTGCCTAACAGGAAAAGTATGGGAGAAAGATAAGGCTTTCTACTCCTGCAAAGATTTAAAGCCTGAGAAACCCTGTACAAGGTCCCTATGAGTTGGCACCTGCTCAATGGCACTTTACAACAGCAAAGACATTTTAGCATTACATTTGTAAATGAAAGAAAAGTAGTAACAGTTAGAATCTTTAAATATAACTTCAACTGCTGGAAATTCTTGAATGGCTGTTAAAAAGGTTCATGTTTTCTATTTTCTACTTGTTCTTAGAAAGCATCCCATGGATAGTGAAGAGACCACTGATTAAGAATTAAGGTACACTGTTTCTAACATAATATCAGATCACATTAGAACATTTAAAAATATTTTTAAAATGTTATATAAACTCAATACTTCGTTTTCTTCCTAATACAGGCATAGTTTATGTCATTGTCCTTCACTTTATTGTGCCTCACAGATACTGATTTTATGAATCAAAGGCTATGGCAACTCCCAAGTCTACTCGTGAAATATTTGCGACGGCATGTGCTCACTGTGTAAACGCACAGTGTTTATTTCAAAATGTAGCGTTCTCAAATTATTTCAAACTTTTTGAGAATACTATTGCATACTTAATAGAATAAGGAGCTCTGGTAGCATAGTGGTTATGAATCGGGCTGCTAACTTCAGGGTCAGCAGTTTGAAACTACCAGCTGTTCCGTGGGAGAAAGATGAGTTTTCCTGAACAGGGTCGCTATGAGTTGGAACCAACTCCACGGCACATAACAACAACAACAACAACAGCTTAATAGAAGACAGCATTTTCTGTTGTTGTTAAGTGCCGTCATAGCTATCTTATACAGTGTTTCCAAGGTGTGTGTGGTAAATTTGAACCACTGACTTTGAGTTTAACAGTTCAGTGCTTATCTCTTACAGCGCTACACGAGGATCCTGAATACAGTGTAGTGCCGACATAAATTTTATATGGATCGGAAAACCAAAAAATGTTTGTGACTTGATATTCTTTATTGCAGAATTCACTTTATTGTGGTGGTTTGGAATCGACTCAGCAATAATTCTGAGATACGCTGGTACTTTTCTTTTAATATGAAATCTATATTGAAGTTTTTCACAATACTGCGTATAGATATCCCTCAAATTTACCCAATTTAGTGTACCAGGTAGGTACTATCATTTTTTTACGTGTGCCATTAGTGAAAAAGGTTGAGAACCAAGCATCCACTTAGGCAGAGCTGAGAAAGAACAGCTGAGGTACTCTGGATAGACAGGGTTGGGAAAGGTATTCCTTTATAATGCAGATGGTCCCTGTGTATGTCAAATGGCTTGTGATCCACTACTTAGAGAAAAGTTGGTGGTTCAAATCCACCCAGCAGCACAACAGGAGAAAGACTAAGTGATTCCAATGAAGATTATCTCCAGGAAAAATATATGGAGTGCGATTTTGCTCTGAAACATGTGGAATCACCGTGAGTCAGAATCTACTTAAGACAAAGAGTTGGGTTTGCTTTCTTATATAATATGTAAAATTTACTCTTGAACAACGTTGAATTTATGGGCCTACCCACTCACTGCCCCACACACTCTGGCAGTCAATAACCCCCTCCACACAGTCAAAAATGCACGACTAACTTTTGATTCCCCTCCAAACTGAACAAGTAGTAGCCCACTGCTGTCTGGATGTCTACCTGCTTACATAATAGGAGGTTAGCACATACTTTGTATGTTCTCTGTATGAAATACCGCACCCACATTAAAGCTGCATCTCTGATACAAGATAAAAAGGCATTTAGCAAAAAGTGCAACGTTTTCTTGCCTGCTGGCATAGCTGCAGCCACAGCTTCATGAATCTCCTCTTCACCTTTTTACAATGATCGTTACATTGGATTCATTTATCTTGAAATCGTGGGCAACTGTAGCAGAAGGCCTCATTCTATGGAACATATCGAGCATTTCAACTTTTTCTTGTAATGTCCTAACTTTTCGCTGCTTCTTGGGAACACATCCAGCACCACTAGTGGCACTCTGTCTAGGTCCCCTAGTGCTGCTATTCATGGTTGACAGTATTGCATGAGACATGATGGAAATGATGTGACAAATTATGTGAAAGACCACTTTTTACTGTTAAGTGCAATATACTGTTGAGAAAAACTACTCATGTGGAGATGATTAATGTTCCATGTGTTTCTTAAAAAAATCTATGGTTAAGTGGACCCATGCAGCTCAGACCTGTGTTGTTCAAGGGTCAACTGTGGTATACTTAGGATTACAAATGTCTATTACTTTAATAAAGTGAGTGTCCTTCCTATGTAAGTTAAACAGATTTTTCCTCAACAGATTAACTTAAACTTTTTAAAACATTTCCTAGCATGTAATTATCATCTTCCAAAGACCCAAAAGTGCTGCCTGTCAATGTGACTGAAATCAGAATGCAAATATTTTATAAACAGCTGTCAAATCTCAATTGGCAGAAAACAAAAAGCCCCCAAATTGCTGTAATCTAACCATGAGGCTACAGTCATTTAATTGACAGATAAGACATTTTTCTAGTCTACATCTTCCTGTCAGCATTTTTAATACATTAGCACAGTGTGCCATTCTGGATGTTCATTGTGACAATTCATCTGAAGGTAGAATCAACTCTGAGATGCTCTAAGGGAGATGCTGAGCTGAATTTTATTTCATGGATTATTTTCATGCTGATTTTATTTTTAATGCCCGCTATTCATATGAGTTAAATACTGGCATCCATTATTTAACATGGATATTAAATCAAATGAGAGGTAAAATTTTTGCTCTTAGCAGTTCAATGTCAGGTCTTCATTCAAGGAATATTTCTGATAGTCTATGTGTTAGGTTTAACCAAAGAATTGATTGGTCCCTGTCAACTGCCATTATAGATCAAGAAACACCCCAAGTGATCCCTCCAGAGCATTCACTGCTTTTTTTCTGTGGTAAGTATATATGCTGCTATTAAATTTATTATTTTTTTTTTTTACATTTTCTTGTATTTAATTCCCTTCCTCCCTCTCTATAAGGAGCCTTGGTGGTGTAGTGGCAAAAGTGCTCAGCTGCTGATAGGTCAGTGGTTCAAACAAAGATGTGGCAGTCTTCTCCCAGAAAGATCACAGCCTGGAAAAGCCTATGGAGCAATTCTACTGTGTCCTACAGGGTCACTAGAAGTCCAAGTTACCTCAGTGGCACTGGATTTGAGTTCTGGTTCCTCAATAAGCAGCAGACATAGAAGCATTGCTTGATTTCTCTCGGGATATTTTACCTATGACATTTTTGGATCATTCATTCATTCAATCAATATTTACCCAGTCTCAGTGGAGTCGGGCATTGTTTTAGGCAAACTGGTTTCACAGTAAAGAAAGCAGTCAAGCTCCCTACTCACATGGCGCTTAGATTACATTATGGCAACAGAATCTAAGTAAATCTAAATAATTATTCATGGCTTCCTACAATTCTTTAAACTATACATGTAAGCATTTGGTTGATATGGGGGTACTTTATTATGGTTTTAAAAAGTCCCCAAACTTGCATTTTTTAAAAGTAATTACACCTGGCGTCCTGGTGTGGTGCTGTGGGTTAATATGCTGGGCTGAAAAGTCAGTTTGAGCCGCAAGGTCGGAAGTTAGTGCTCATGAACCACTCCTCAGAAACCATATCTCTTCAGGGTCGCTATGGGTTGGAACCAACTCGATGGCACTTAACAACAACAACAACCTGGTAAAGGGTTCATTGAGGTTGAGTGATAAGGGAAGGTCAAAGCAGCTGGCATCTGAATGGGAAGGGCCAAGTGGTGGCCAGGACCAGAGATAGGGCACTTGAAGCCCGTGGGCTACAGGGTAAGGTCCTCAAAAGTAAAGGAACAGAAATATTCAGAGAACAAAGAAGAGCTAGGGAAAGTGGAGTTTAGAAAGCGAGAAAGAAATGGTAGCAGCAGACACCTAATCATATTAAGCAGTAAGTCCTGGCAATATAAGAGTTTCATTCTGAATGGAAGAAATGAACGGTTTATGTAGTAGAATGGTTTCAAGCAGGCTCAATCAGTGAAATAACAAAATCTGGTTTACGTTTTCCCAAAACAACTCTGGGTGTTGTGCACAGAAGGTATTCTGGTACGGCAAGAAAGGAATCCAGGACAGTATTAGGAAGATAATGTAGTTGCTCAGGCAAGAGAGGATAAGGACTCAGAGACAGAAAGATATGAAGAGATTCGGTATATACTTTAGAAGAAAATGAGGGAAAAGGAAAATAACAGATACCTCCTAGATTCAAGAAAAAATTTGTCATAAGCATGTATTTATCAGAGCATTTCCCTGCTGTAGCCACAGAGATGCAAGGGAGCAAGCTATGATTTTATAAAAGCCGAATATCAGAGATGGAAGCTATAGTACAGGCCCTGCAGTCTTACACCCTCAATTTACCAATAAAGAACAAAGGTCCAGAAAGACGCCAGGTCGCTTTTGAAAACCACGATAAAGCTAGGCTATCACCTGCCTTTCTGTCTCGTATTTTCCAGCCCAGGGATTGTTTCCAGTAGACAGCTCCTCCTTCATCTCTCCTGACTCCGCTCAGTACCTGACACAGTGCCTTGCGTTGCTTTCTTTGGAGATGAATCTCATTATATAACTTTTACTTCCCCCCTTCCCCTGCCTCTAAACCTAACATTTAGAAATAAAGTAAGGGAGATTGTTATAAGAGGATTTTTAAAAGCTGGGCTATCCGTTACAAATCAGGCTTTTGATTGAAAATTTAATGTCAAAAGAACAACAACAAAAAAAATAGAAGTTCATAATTGATATTTGCTTCACATGCTTACACAGGCAATTCTAATTCATCCCAATTTCCTCAAATAAGAGGTTTCTATTTCCTTTTTATTTCATATAAAAAATATCCTCAGTTCACTTCCCATACTAACTGGATAATTAAATGGGAATTCTGAGTTACTGATTAGTAGTCAAAGGACAAGTGAGCCGAAATTGCCCACTGGCTTGCTATAAAATACCTTCAGCAATAGCATTGATTCCTGGGGAACTACCATCAGGACTAGGAGTGAGGCAACAGAGTTCAAGAAAGTTCATACTGCCTTTGCTATGTCTCAGAGCTCCAGCTGTTTTAGCTGTAAAATAGGGATAATAATCCCAATCACTATGGACTGCATGGCTCATATTTTGGACAGGTTATCAGGAGCGACCAGTCCCTGAAGAAGGACAGCATGCTTGGTAAAGTGGAGGGTCAGTGAAAAAGAGCAAGACCCCCAACAAGATGGATTGGCACAGTGGCAGCAGCAATGGGCTCCAATGTAGCAATGATTGTGAGGTTGGTGCAGGACTGAGCAGTGTTTCGTTCTGTTGTGCACAGGGTCGCTATGAGTCGGTATCGGCTCGGCGGCACCTAACAACAACAACAACATAGAAATATTGTACAGATTAGTAAAAGTATATAAATGTGCTCAGCTCATTAATGTTAGGGAATCCAATAAACTATGTAAAGCTCTTTCTGATAGAAGGTATAACAAGTTACTTAAGTGTTACTTTTTTCTCATGTAATGAGACATCTGATGGTAGGCACACCAGAGCTCAGTAAGGTCATCATTTATCTTTCTGCTCCATCCTCCCTGGTTGTGGCTTTTGTCCTTGTGATCCTAAGATGGGGGCTGTGCTTTCCAGCTCAGAAGATGAGGTGAGAACAACAGAAAAAGTTCCAATAAATGTTCTTCAGGTAGAGAATTGTTCGGAACAGCTAAGTCCTCCTTAAGACTCACGACCTAGATAGAGTCATTGGTCAGACTGCAACAGATGGCTATAGTAAAGGGGTCTGGGAAAAGGAAGTTAACACATTTTTTTTTTTTTTTAACTAGTCATCAGAATTTTCTTAGGAAGAAAGAAGAGAAGAATAGATACAAAGACCTGGACCACTAGATTGGTTTGAACCACAAGGTCAGCAATTCAAACTCACCAGCCACTCTTTAGAAACCCTATACAGGGTCGCTGTGAGTTGGAATCAACTTGACAGAACTTAACGACAATAACAACAACACGCTCTTAGCAGTGTCCACTGATTAGAGAGAGTATTATGATAAAAAATTTCACAATGTTGCTACTTTTTTAACACTCATAATCAAATTTTGCATGGCATTCAAAGGATAATAAACTTATTAGCTGAGGTTTCTAAGCTATAGTTTTTGTTAGAAGAAATCAAGTCAGTTCCAACTCACAGAGACCCTCCAACAGATGAAACACTGCTCAGTCCTGCACAATCTTCACAATTTTTGTTAAGTGTGAGCCCATTTCTGCTGTCACTAGGCCTATCTATTTCTTTGAGGATCTTCCTTTCCTGTGCTGACTTTCTATTTTACTGAGCACGATGTCTTCCAAAGATTGGTTCCCCTGATACCATGTCCAAAGTATGAAAGATGAACTTTCACTGTCTTGGCTTCTGAGGAACCTTCTGGTTGCATTTCCTCCATGACAGACATGTTTGCTCTTCTGGCAGTCCTGGTGCATTCTTCTTCAACACCATAATTCAAATGCATCAATTCTGCTGAGTTTTCTTATTATGAATAAGAAATAAGTCTCACAAGGAGATGAGGCTTGGGTCAGGAGCCCCTTAGTTCTCAAACTGACATCTTCACTCCTGAACACTTTAAAGAGATATTTGCTTAACACAATGTGTCACTGGATTTCTTGACTGCTGTGGATTGTAGATCCAAGCAAAAGGAAGTCCTTGACAACCTCAATTAAAATTGTCTCCATTTATCATATTGTTATTTATTGGCCCAGTTGTGAGAAGTTCTGTTTTCTTTACATTGAGGTGCAATCCATATAGAAGACTGTAGTTCTTGATCTTCATCAGTAAGTAATTCCTCTTTGATTCCAGCAAGCAAGGTTCTGTCACTTGCATCTAACAGGTTATTAATGAGTTTTCCTCCAATCTTAGAACCATGTTCTTTTCTATATCACTCAGTTTCTCAGATTATTTGCTCAACATACAGATTATATAAGTATGATGATAGGATTTTTGTTGGCACAAACTTTCATGATTTGAACCCATTCAGAATCCCCTCATTCTGTTCTAATGGCTGCCTCGGTCTATGTATAGGTTCCTCATGAACACAATGACATGTTCTGGAATAGTCATCATTTGCAATGATATCACTAGCATAAGCTATGTTGTTAAGTCTTATAGAGTCTGTTTTGACTCATAGAGCCCCTGTATAGGGTTTCCAAGGTTTAAAGCTTTTGTGGGATCAGAAAGCCTCATCGTTCTCCTGTGGAATGGTTTGAGCTGCCAACCTGATGGTTCTCAGCCCAGTACTTAGTCTATGGAGTGACCATGCTCCCAGAATAAGTTATTAAGTCCAATAAATATGCTAAACACACAAACATTTTTCATTATTAAAAACAAAACCCCCCAAACCCAAGCCCCACACTGCTACAGTTAAGATGCAAATGAGAATTTAAAAAAAACAAAAAACATACATCCTTATTTCAAATCTCAATAAACATGGATAGGCTGTCATTTTGAATCTGGTGAACAAGTAGATGCACTGTATCTTTATTAAGTGATAAAAAAGTAGATCTTATCTGTGTACTTATATTCATATGCACACAGTAGCAACTGAAAATCTTATTTCGATTAAGATTCTTATTTTCATTCATTGGTCCTCACAGATCAAGCCATCAAGCCTTTTTAAAAATAAGTATTCAACAAGAATAACTGATCTTACCTTATAATACCTTAGCTGAAATTCTGAATGGCATTTATTTGACCACTAATCAGAACACAAGTACTAGAAAGAATAAGAAAATGAGATTGACATATAACCATGACCCTGGAAAACGGAAAGTCAGTAAGTCACACAAAATCATTTCAGGGAATGTAACCCACCAGTCACTCCTTGGAAACCCACTACAAGATTGCTTATGAATCGGAATCTACAAGCCGGAACTTAACAATAACCAAGAAAATTACAGAACTTTCAAGTTGTATTTCCAGCTCACCAGCTGCTCCTGGGAAATGCTATACGGGGTTGCTAGGAGTCGGAACCTACTTGATGGTACATAACAACAACAAGAAGGGGATGTCATATATCACAGTGCTTAACCGGCTTCTGCTACAGATAAAGACAAGGAGTGTCAGCGAAGTCAAGGTACGTGACACTGCCAATAGAAACATATCCACTGATATCCCAAGAAAGGTTTGTTCTATGGCAACATTCCTGATAGTTTCCTAAGTCCCAGACACAAATAAGTGCAATACAAACATAAGAAGAGAAAACAGAATAATTATTTCTTATCTCTTAATTTTACATTGTAGTAATGAGTGGTTTTTCCTTTTTGGAATTCACTAGTGTGGTCTTGTTGGATAGAATAGAGCCAGGATGCTCCTTAGAAGCCAAGGAGGTCAAACTTCATCTCTCAGACTTGAGCCATATTATCAGAATAGACCGTCCCTGGAGAAGGACATCATGCTAGGTAAAGCGGAGGGTCAGGAAAACAGTGGAAGACCCCCAATGAAATGAATTGGCACAGTGGCAGTAGTAATGGGCTCAAGCTTAGCAATGATTGTGAGGATGGCACAGGACTGGTCAGTGTTTTGTTCTGTTGCGTGTCAGGTCGCTATGAGTCAGAACTGACTGCACGGCACCTAATAACCACAACAACTAGCACAGCCTATTTTCAAAGCAAAGGCAATGGCATGATCCTTTAGAAGCTTTACCTGCCTGACTTACTCCAGCAGTTCAATTCTTTTAAGGGGGTAAACCAAATCTTAAAGATTATCTCCTAGCATCATTTTATTTTATTTTATTTTAAATGTTTTATTGTGAATTGTGTGATAGTCTACATGGGAGAACATCAGCTTTACATTCATTTCATCATCCATCATTTCATTGGCATAGTTACCATCCCAACCATACATCCTCACCCAACCAAGGGGTGTACCCTGTAAGACTGCACCTTCTCCCCCACCACAGTCCTTAGCCCCTTTCCATCTCCTGAACCCGAGTCTCCAGCCACACCATCTCTTGACGTCATCTTCTCTGCCTCCATCTCAGGCCTCACCACCTCTCTGGGTAGGATTCCGCTCTTGGCTCTTCTCCATCGATGGTCCCAGGGTCCTCCGCTCCTAGATTGATACGTTAATCACTCCCCTCTTTACTACAAAATGTCCATCTCTAGATTTCCAACCCTCACAATCAGTCCTGATAACAATCATTCACAATTGCATCATAATAGACCCATCTGTATTTCATTTCATCAGCCCTTCCTGGACAGGCTGGACACTATTCACTGGAGACTCTACATTCCTCCATGCCCTTTGGATCTAGGTTCCCTCTTGAAAGCTTATAAGCCAGTCACTTCTTACCTTTGTATCCCTCCCCCAATTCTGGGTAGCCAATGTCCAAGTTGCCCATCTCTGTCTATCCTTTGTGTGGAGGGGGTGGGAATAGTTCTTGCAGCAGGGACTTGTTTCTTTTTTTGAGCTCTGCATTTATAGGTGTAGGTCCTGTTTATCGAATTGTAGCAGATGACACTTTTTTTCCTCTTCTTTCTTCTTCGGGTTGAGCTCTGTTTATCCAGTTATTGAAGTCCGGTCAAATGGGCATCATCTGCAAGTGTGGGTGTTCTTACGTCTGTCCGGCCTCTTTTTATTGGCTAGCCATCCCACTCTCCACTCTAGACCTCTGTGGCTGTGTCATTGACTCTGAGCCCATGAGTCCCCAGATGTTGCCTCACTACTGGCCGACCAGGTCTCCACCCGGGTTCACAATAGTTTGCTGAATGATGTAGTTCTTAGCTCGCCACTTAATTTATGTTCTTCGGTCACTTCCCTTTCTGGGTGACGTGCATGGTTATCAGTCAAAGCATATATTTCCCTTGCATCTTAGTCTTGGAAGAGAATTTGCACTGAGAGGATCCGACCACTTGCCTTGATGTCTCCTGGGCAGGCCACCTGTATGTTCTTGTGGTAACAGTCTGACTGCCCTTATTGTTTTGTATTTTTCCTGTAGGTCTTTCTTTCAAGAAGTATCTTCTGATTTTCTAGCTGCTCCCGGCTGGTCTGCTTGTCCTTTCAAGTGGAAAAATTTCCCGTCTCTGAAGGTCTGGATGTGGTTCGGGCTTCCACCTATACTCCCATGTAATGCAGAGGCTCCTCAGTAAACCTCTTTCACTGGACACACTGTAGCCCCATTTTAGGTATTCTAATCAGTTATAGGCAGAAGATGGGCTTACAAGCTTTCCATGTTGATATTTCTGGTTATTCCTTTCTCTCCCCCTCCAGTGTATGTTTTATAATGTATTCCTAGCATCATTTTAGAAACTGTCTTTTAACTTTCTGAACTACATAGAAACAGATCGGTAGGGCAGAACTTCCTTTAGAAACTGACTTAGTGAAAGTAAAAGAGGGGTCACAGGCAACAGAGGGAACAAGTAGAGTGCACTGTTATGAACGGTGCCAAATGATGGATTCGGGAAGTAACAGAGGATGCTAGGGAACGCCTTGAGGAGGAGACCTAATGAGATATTATTAGCTGTTTAAAAAGAGAACTTTGAAGTTCTCACATAGTGCTGAAGCTAAAATCATACTACACAATGACGAGAAGGGGAAGCTTCATGTGGAAGTAGGAAGACCTTAGAGGAACAAGCAGAGGAATTTTGCTGAGAAAGGTGTAGGGGGACTTAGCACAGACCTCTACACATGTGCCTGGAGGGAAGATTAGTACAGGGATGGAGAGAGAACATTTAGAAATTTTTACAGCAATTAGTTTGCTCAAGCTAATAATTAAAACAACAGCTTTGCATTTTGTATAATTTTTTAAAATATTAATTTGCCAGGAATTAAGAACAAAACAGAAAACTCATGGATTGTTCACCAGTTTGAGAAGTGCACCATCCTAGTGAACATCAACCGTTTTTGCCATCCTGATATCCCTGTCACATTTTATTTCCTGATATTGCCTGCAGTGCTGGTGGAATTATCAGTCATGGCACCCTCTTCTCTTCTGGCAAAGAAAGAGTATCTGATCCATAGAGACCTCCAGGGCACTGATTCTCAGAGGAGCTCAGGTTGCGAAACATGTGCTAAAGGCTTGAATCCAGTGTGCCTGGCCCTTTCCATTAATCACCGTGCCTTCTGAAGATACCAGCCTGTCCTGATGCAATATTATGGCGTCACTGTAATTTTAGGAGAAAGTGCACCCACAGCAGTACTCCCATTGATACCAGAAGAGATGGGTAAATTAAGTGTAAGGAAAGGCATCAAATCATACCTCATTAGGAGGATACAGTCATTGCACTTCCTCATCTTACCTAACAAATAGACATCTTCTGCCATATAGGGCATCCTAACGAGTCATGGTCTTTTCAACAACCTTATAGGCATGCGAAAGCTGGACTGTGAATAAGGAAGATTGTAGAAGAATTGATGCCTTTGAGTTATGGTGTTGGAAGAAGTGCAGCCAGAGTACTCCTTGGAGGCCAGGACCAGGCAGTGTTTCATTCTGTTGTGCACAGGGTTGCTTTGAGTTGGTACCAACTCGATGGCACCTAACAACAATGACAATTTCCCCACTAGGTCTGGATCTCCCAGCTAGGTCATCCTCCAATCTCCAGTTCTTTGAACCTGAGCAACTGGCCTGCTCTATTGTGTATCTGTCTGCTGGGCCTGCCAGAAAAACAAGAAGGACACTGCAAGTGTGGTCCCAGCTCGTGTGCTTCACATCTGTAGCTCTACAGCTCTTCTGCCCAGGTTTGGTTACCTGTCAACCTGCCGTACCCCTGCTGCAGTCCTGAGGTCCTGCTCTGTTCCCCGACTTACTTGGGATTCCTGCTTTCCAGGCCTGCCCGCCAAACTTAGGTCACCTGCCTATACCTGGGACTCTCCTATCTCTGCAACTGTGAGTCATGGCCTTGATATAAACTTCTCTCTCTCTCTCTCTTTCTCTTGATATCTATCTATCTATCTATCTATCTATCTATCTATCTATCTATCTATCTATCTATCTATCTATCTATAAAACCTTGTGGTTTAAACTGACTTTATCCAGTGCTTTATCCAACAGTGCCACACCAGGAATCTTTATATATACATAATTTACACGGGTTTTGCTTCTCTGGAGAACCCAGCCTGAAGACAGCAACTAACCTGTACTTTTATAGTTCAAGCCATTTTATGAACAAAGGAAAATTGCTTCAAATGACATAGTATTAAATATCATACTTTAGAAATACGTTTGCATATATTTTGCACATTATGTTAAATACAAAGACATTTTAAGAATTTAACAAAATAATGTATGACCTTAAAATCAGACTGTAGATTATGCTACTGGCTGAAGTGGGCAGTTAAATGCCACTTCATTTTATTAGATTTACTAAAGCAGACTTCATTAAAGAAAAGTTATTAAGGAGAAACTTAACATAAAATAAAGTATACATGACTTCAGCATCCTTTAAGGTCCTATCTTTTTTTACCCTCCCAATTAGGTCAGCAGTTTGAAACTACCAGCTGTTCTGTGGGAGAAAGATGAGGCTTTCTGCTCCCGTAAACATTTACATCCTCAGATACCCTGTACAGAGTCTCTATGAGTTGGAACCAACTCCACGGCAGATAACCACCACCATTAATTTGATATTCAGTTCTAATGTAGACAAGAGCCTATTAGAGATTATTTCTAGCTTTGCCTGAAGTTTTGTCTTTTATTTTTCTTTAAAAGTATACAGATTTAAGATGCTAAGTGGAGCATACAGCAGGCTTGACTCAGTGCTAAGAGGGATGTGTGCATCGCTGTCCCTAGTTGCCCGCCATGACCCTCGGGGAACCAGAGCAAGAAGGTGGAGGAGACACTCCACCCCTTGGACCAAGTACTGGTAGAGTTCCTGGTGCGCCCGCTCTCCAAGAAGCCACTCAGATATGAATATCAACAAATGAAGAGTTGGGATAGCATATCCAATCATTGACGGCATTCTTAATATAATCCCACAGGTAGCTAGGATGATACATCAAAATAAGAAGAAAGAAGAAATGGTGAAGCACTAAGCCATAATGAAGGAAAAAACACCCACGCACCACTAAATTCTCATAATACCCTTTACCTTTTAACAAGTCAGTATGGCAGGCAACAAGTGGGGGAGATGGATGTTTCTGTCTCTTCCTACCTTGACTGTTCATGTTCCCCTGGTTTCTCTGGTAGGACTATTCTACTCAGCCTCTGTGCAAGACAGTTTCCCTCAGGGCTGCACCAGCACAGCCAGCTTGTGCTTTCACAGTCTGCTCATGCGCATTACCACACCGGTTTATGTGTTCTTCCATCTTTGGACTTGGATGGGTATTAAGCTCTTCAGACATAATTAATGCAACTACAGCCAAGATGATATATAATAATAATGTATCTTAGGTCTCTTTCTCTGAAGGCATGGGTTTCTTATGCATATGCCCTCTCTTCTTATCAGATGGATGCCTCACTTTCCACTCTAGTCATCTGTGGCTATGTCACTGACCCTGGGCCCATGAGTCCCCAGGTCTTGCCACATTGCTGGCCAACGAGGTCTCCACCCAGGTTCACAGGAGTCTATTGAACATTGTAAGGCTTAGCTCTACATTGCTGTTTTTCCCTAGCTTCCCCTTATGGGTGATGAACATGGTCACCAATCAGAGTGTGTGTCTACTTGTGTATTCCCCTTGAGTTTTAGTCTTGGAAGGGAGTTTGCCCTGAGGGGACCCAACCAATTGCCTTGCTGTCTCCTTGGCAAGCAACTTGCTGTTCTTGAAGTAGTCAGTTGGGCTGCCGTTATTGTTTTGTATTTTTCCTGTCGGTCTTTCTTTCAAGAAGTATCTTCTGTTCATCTAGCCGCTCCAGGCTGGTCTGCTTGTCCTTTCAAGTAAAAATTTCTCACTTCAGATGATTCTGGATGGGGTTCAGGATTCCCACCTATGGTCTTCTGTAATGAAGAGGCTCCACAAGAAGCCTCCTTCATTGGGCATATTGCAGCCCCATTTTAGGTATTCCAATCAGTTATAGGCAGAAGGACTTATAAGCTTTCTATAGTGATATTTCTGGCTATTCCATTCTCTGCCCCTCAAGTGTCTATTTTATAATGGTATGCAAAGAAACCAAGATTTAAAAACACAGCCAAGCATCTTAACATTATTTCCCCTCTTTTTCCCATTCCAACCATGTCTCAAT
>NW_006408637.1:951976-960804 GCF_000296735.1 Chrysochloris asiatica | reverse complement strand
CTTTCTTAGTGATGTCCTTCCCTGATTCTGGTATGAGGGTGATGCTTGCTTCATAAAATGTATCTAGGAAGTTTTCCAACCTCCTCTGTATTCTGGAATAATTTGAGTAGAATTGGTGACAGCTCTTCCCTGAATGTTTCTATCCTTTTGTTTTGAAGATTCTAATGTATAACAACTTTATCTGAAGAGAAATTTTGACAAAGTGTCTTGTTGGAGATTAATAGCCCTAACCATCAGCTTCCATCCTTATTCCTTATCCTAGTCTTTTAAAAGTTAGTCATTTCAAATACTGTTTGTTTAGATTCAAGTGCTTTAGTCCAGTCATATATTATGAATGACTGAAATAATTCTAGAGCAGCTATATTTAAGCAGTTGTAGAGATATGCATTTGATATAAAAATCCCTTATATGAAATGGAGTTTTCACATAGTTACAAAAATTTTAGTTAGTAAAACTACCTTCATTTCTCTGGTGTCAAATGTTATTATCAATAATAAAATAAGTTAATACTTTTCCAAGGGGGAAAAAAGTATGTAGATTTATAATTTTAGTGATAAAAAGAACTTAATAATTACTTAGTCTAATTTCCTGCCTTTGGTTACCAGAGAAATTTGAATTTTAAGTAAAATATATAGGAAATGAAATTTGAACAATTTAAAATGAAATTTGAACTTTAAGTAAAATATATATGATAACAACAACAAAAATTAGATCTTCCTGTTTACAAACATTTCTTACTATAAGAATAAAAAATGAGAACACCAATAAGTAAAATTTTTAAATCTCAAACCTTTTAAAGCATAAAAGATTCTACGCTCCTTTTATAGCATAATTAATCGGAAGGTGATTCATATTAAGGCATCTTAGAGGACTGCATTAAAGCAGTCATGGTACTTCTAAAACTGGTGAGGGAGGGTAGCTAATTGGTACTACTAATTAAAATGAGGTGGGAAACCTTGGGTTTATACAATTTCACATCATTTTATAAAGTAAACTATGATATTCTACTTTAATCTCTACTAGATATTGAGCAATTTATAAGATCTCAAATATGCATTTGTGTGTTAGTCTAGAAGACTAACTTATTTATAGTTTGAAGCAGGGTATAAAAACAGAGTAGAGAGAATGCTGGTGGGCAAGAGACTGTATTGTTCAACACAATTCTACCATCAAACTTTCGTTCCTAGGTATTGACTTAGCCTCTGTCAATAATTGAGAAAGACAGTTTAGAAAAATAGCCACGATCAACTTCTGGCAAGATGGTGAACTAGGCAGACACATTACCTGGACCCTTTACCACAAAGATACGGGAGACTAAATGAAACTGACACAGAGGAAAATTCTGTAACCCTGAACTTCAGAGGAAAGGCTAGAGAAGTGGATTGAGGGCTTGTTAGAAGGAGAAGCTGCGCAGGGATGGTGAGTGAGGGAGACTGACAGTTAAGAACAATTTTGACAACAGCAGTTGGCCTGGCAGATCTGAGTCACACAGGCGATGAGAAAGGTGTGATTCCTTCTTTTGTCCCACACTTCCTCGATGACCAGAAGGGTTACCAACCCCCAATCTCATCCATTCACAGCGAAGACCCTGCACTCCAGGAGTTTGGAGTCATGTGCTTAGGAGTCACACCAGTGTGAGGCAGGGCTTGCTGTGCCACATTGGTACACTGCTTTGATGATTTGATTCAGGTGGGCTTGACTCCGGATCTACAGGACCTGCAGAGCCACCAGACCAGCATTTAGCTAGTGACCCCTGCTGCCCTGTGGTCCTAATTGAAACCGAAATGAACTCCATCAAGAACCTCCACAAAGTACTTCTGGGATTGAGTACCCTGATTAATAACACTGAGGCAGACAGGAACTCTATGCAGGGTCAGGAACATCCCTCCTACACCCACCTCATGAGCTATGCGGGACACCATGAAGAGGACCAATGTACAAGGAGACAATAAAAAGCACAGAGGAAATTGTCAAAGAGTTGTTCAAAGAAAACTTCCATAACTTCATGAAAGTAAAGAAGATAAGCAAGCTAGAAGCTGCACAAACTCTCAAAAGAAAATCACCAAGACATTATCAAATTCACCAAAATAAAAAACGCAAAGAGAATTCTGAGAGGAGCTAGAGAGAAAAACGCAGTTACCAACAACGGAGAATCAATAAGACTAAGGTCTGATTTCTCAGCAGAAACCATGTAGGCAAGAAGGCAATGGGATGACATACAAACCTCTGAAAGAAAAGAAAGTGCTAACTAAGAATCATGTACCCAGCAAAGCTGTTCCTTAAATATGAAGGCGCAATTAAGACATTTCCTGATATGCAGAAATTAAAGGAATTTGTAAAGACCAGACCAACTTTACAAAAAAATGGTAAAAGGTGTTCAGTAGGCTGAGAACCAACAACAGCAGACAATAGCCTGATGATGTGTTATGAAACTAACAGCAGACAACACCAATGACAATATCACCTGGAACTTAATACAGATACAGAAGTATTTAAAGTAAAATAAACATACAAGACTGAAATAGAGAATCAAAGATATCAAGTTATAACTAAGTAAACTATGAGGATAGAGTGTAGATACAGAATTTCCAAACGACAAGGAAGTCAAGTCAATTTAAAGATAAAACAGACTGTTTCAAATAGGGAAATAATTTAATAAATTATTGAGTAACCTGTAATTTACCCTGAAAAATAGTACCCCTGCACATCAAAATAATTAAGAGGAAAATCAGAAAGATATAGTAAACATTAACACAACAAAATGAAAACTAAACCTACAAACAAAATAAACTCAATGCAGAAAGTTATATGGCACAAAGAAATCAGCAACACTACAAAACAAATCACAGTGCAAAATGAAAGTAATCAATTCACACTTATTGATACTTATTCTGAATGTAAATGGATTAAATAGAGAAGTCAAGAGACAGAAGGAGCAGAAAGGATAAGAAAACAGGAGCCTTCAATATGCAGTCAGTCTACATGAGACACGTCAAAAAGATGGAGAAAGACTTAGTTGTCCATGAACAGAAGAATGGTTAAACAAACTTTGTACATACACACAATGGAATACTATGCAATGTTGAAGAATAATGAATCTGCAAAGAAACCACACAAACTGAATGAACCTGGAGGGCATGAAGCTGAGTGAAATTAGTCAATCACTAAAGGCCAAATATTGTTGAGACCAATGTTGTAAAATGTTTTCTTAATAAAAGAAACAATCTATGATGATTATAAGCAGATGAAGGAGGGGAAATTATTCATGGACAGGAGAGTAGACACTTGTTAACATGGGTGATGGGGCAAGCATTATATAACAAGAGGGAGGTTGGCAGAGGGACGATGAAGGTAGCAGAAGACAGGGAGGAACGCAAGAGTTAAAGTAAATAGAGGTAAATACTGTAAGCTGATGGTTCATAGAGGAGACTGCAATCATTGTAATGAAGCAAAGTATATGATTTGCTGAATGCAAAACTGATGATCTGCTCTGTAAAACTTCACTCAATTCCTAAAAAAAAAATTTAAATAATGCCATGGACTGAAAGGTCAGTGATTCAAACTCACCAATGGCTCCTTGGAAACCCTATACAGGGTCACATGAGTTGGAATTGACATGACAACACTTAACAACAAGCTATAATAAAAATGACCCCTAAACTACATAATAAAATGCATTTCAGTTTACTTTCTTAATTACAAAAGTAAAACAAGTTCATTTAAAGAACTGAACAATATCCAATTACATACAAGAGAAAAAAATTTATCTTCTCCTACTCTCATCCCTAAATACAATCCCTTGAATATTAAATGTGATGTTTAGCCTTCCATGTTTCTTCTTATCATTCCAATACACATTTCCTTTCTTATTATGTTATTGTTGTTGCGTCATCGTTAAGTGCTATGGAGTTGGTTCTAACTCACAGCAATCCTATATTGAGTTTCCAAGCCTGTAAATCTTTGGGGAATAAAAAGTGTTCACCTTTCCACTGCAGAGAGGCTGAGAGATTCACACCGCTGCCCTTGCAGTTAGCACTCTGGTTCAGAGCCACCATTTCCCCCTTTTATAATATTACTGCCATCCATATTACTATGTATATGCTTTTCTCAGTAAAAAACAAAGCACATTTTTCTAATCAATTTGAAGCCAGCTAGTTTGAAGGATTTCTACCCAGACTTAAGGGCATTTTAAGCTCAGTAACAAATTCATATGAGTCAGTAAGGATGCCTGGAAGCGCTAAGAAAAATAAAATGACAATCACAATGCATGATGTTGTTCAGTGCTGTGGAGACAGTTCCAACTCTGTCAATTCCTACTCGTAGCAACCTTATGCACATCAGAACAAAACACTGCCCAGTCCGGCACCATCCTCACAATCATTATTAAGCTAGAGCCCATTGCTGCTGCCACTGTGCCAACCCATCTTGTTGAGGTCTATCACTTTTTTGTTAACCCTCCATTTTACCAATCATGATGTCCTTCTCCAGGGACTGGTCTGTCCTTATAACATGTCTAAAGTGTGAGAGATGAAATCTCACCATCCTGGCTATCACAGAGTACTCTGGTTGTACGTCTTCCAATACAGGTTAGTTTGTTCTTCTAGAAGTCCATTGTTGTTGTTGTTAGGTGCTATGGAGTTGGTACCAACTCATAGTGACTCTATGCACAGCAAAACAAAACCCTGTCTGATCCTGGACCAACCTCACTACTGGCTAACCTCCAGGACATCCCATAATAAGTGAAGTCAAGAATCCCAGACACCCTTGTGGCTGGTTCCATCTTGAAGAAAAACTGTATGTGCTGACTCCCTGCCTACACCATGCTCTTTCCTAAACCCTCCTAGATTTTGGAAACCTTCCCCTTTTCTTAAGAACCCTACCCCTAATATTAGCAGAAAAAATATATATGTAACTATCTGGCTTTGAGCAAGTGGAGAAGCAATCTTGGTGAGATTCTGGTCTTCCCCTGTTTCCATTTTGCTTTGATCAATAGAAAATATAGCTCTGTTCCACTGCAAAAGTTATCTTTTGGAATTACTTCTAGAGTGAACAGCAAGAACCCTAATATTAGGGTATGGTGACAAATTCAAATGGATCCCACACATCCTTTGTAAGAACTTCTACAATGACTTCAGCTGATGTGCCCTAATTTTTCAACCCTTTTAGCATTTATGGGATTAATGTTGTTCCCTTTTTTTCCTACTTTAAATAATGTATCAATAATCTTGTATATATGCACATTTCTTTTTGAGTTACATATTCCTAAAGCGAAGAATCATGGGTCAAAGGATATTCACATTAAAAATTTTAGAAGATACTGACTGACAAGTTACTTCTTAAAACTGCTGCAAGTATTCTGTATCCCACTTTACTTGCCTTAATTGGATATTATTTACCTTATTCTTTATTCTGATATTCATTCCTTTATTTTTATTAACCAGAAAATTCTGTTCTCTGCAGTAAATTTTTATTATCTGTTGGACGTCAGATACAGTCTTTTGCTTAGGGTATATGAGAAACAATGTTTGGCCTATATTTCCATGTTGTGGCATATGACTTTGGACAGTCATTTATAAAAATCTATTTTAGGGAAACCATCAGAAACCACTATTCAGAGAAAGGATTTTAAAGGTTTTTGTTGTATTGAGTGAAAACTACTAAGTGTCCCATTCAGTAAGTTGTTCTACAGGGGAAGATACATTCTGATCTAAAAGGCAATGCTACTATTTTCCCAGGAAATTATAATTTAATCCTTCCAATGGCTTTCTGTAGTCTTTAAAAGTTCAAAAAAGGTATAGATTTATAGCAAAGGAAAAGTTTCAGTCTTGGAGATCCTCAGTTTTGTGAAAAATATTTTATCTTTGAAATGCTACTCTTCAGCCGGAAATGGCTTAGATCAAATGCTCAGAAATATTAATCACCTTTTCCCTCAAGTAACATTTCAGTAGTTCCAACTCAGGTGACTTATAATTGTTATTGTTGTTGTTGTTGTTAAGTGCCTTTCAGTCAGTTCTGACTCATAGTGATCCTGTATAGGGTTTTCGAGATCTTAAATCTACATAGGAGAAGAAAGTTTTCTCCTGTTGAGTGGCTGGCAGGCTGGATCCACAGACCATGTGATTTGCACTCCAGTGCTTATTATATGCAGCCACCACACTTCTGATTTATAGTTACAGTTCTTACATCTCAGTCTGTCTCTCTCTCTCCCTTTTCTGGTTCTGGCCCACATCCCCACTCCACAAACACACATACACACACACACACACACACACACACACTGAAGTTATATCAATATATGAATGTGAAAGTCAGGAAATAATATTTCTTATTTTTGGTCAAACTTGTATTACTGAGTCTGACAACATAATAGTGTTGACAGGAATTCAAGGAACCAATTTAGAAATCAGTCAATATGCCTGGAGTTTAGATTGTCAAAGGATATTCTTTTGGGTGCTTCAGTAAGGAGACAGAAAAATGCCTGAAAAACTACTAGCAAATTTTTTTCCACAAGAACTCTGCTTTGTAATTAAAGATCTGTCCTTATCACCAGAACTTTGGAACTCATTAGAAGCTATAGGATTAGTAATGTTATTGGCTCAATTTCTAAGACTGTAAATCTTTGTGGGGAAAGAAAGCCTAATTTTTTTCCCATGAAGCAGCTGGTGGGCGCAAACCATGGACTTTGTGCTTCAGTGCTCATTCTACAGAGCCACTATGAGCCACGAAACAATACTGGTAGGCATAATAAAGATGGCAACAAACTATTCAATACAAACACAAAAGGAAAATCCAATGGACCATTAAAGTGGTCACAGTATCCACAGATTATCACCAATTGCATATGTGAAGAGGCAATGGAATTAATACCAGAATTATTTGTTGTATATAATTATGCATATAAAAATTATGCAAGGGTAACGCAAAAAGTATTGCTGTAAAATTTTAGAAGACTTTATTAAGTAAGATGATCGAAATATAAAAGCTATTCTTTTTCAACATACCCTCTACATAAGTCTATATACTTTTTTTTTTATTATGTTTTTATTGTGAATTGAGTGATAGTTTACATGGGAGAACATTCATCATTCCATTGTAATGATTACAATCTCTGCTGTGCATCATCATTCAACAGTATTTGCTTCTATTAACTCTGGTGTTTTTTTTAGGGGGGCAGGCAATGTACACAAAAAATCTCAGGAGTATATAACCATTTAAGCAACCAAAGGGCACATTCTGCAAGTCTGCCCCCTGACCACCACCACACAGCCTTTCTCTTTCCTTGAGTCTAGACTCCGCAGCTGCTCTCTCTCTCCATTTCCTAATCTCTGTCTCCATCTCTGTTGTTGCTGCTTCTCTGCATAGGGTTCCATATTGTTCTCATGCTCTTCTCCCTTGATGGTCCTAGGGTTCTCTCTTCCTGGGCTGTAGGATTTACTACTCCCCCCTTTTTGTTATAAAACTTCTACCTATACAATTGTGACAATCACAACTAGTCAGGATAACAATTATTCACTATTGAATCATAAGAATCTTATCCTCATCTCCTTTCAAGAGACCTGTGTAGACAAGATAAAATCAATTGATCAAGAACCAATGGTAGGAGGCGGGGCTTGATGGCCACTAGGGTGGAGGTGCCATGAATTTCACTGTCAGCCATACCACAGAATAACAGGCGAAGCAGATCCAGGGCAGAGCTCCAAAACTTGGAACCACATAGCGAGGAATATTTTAAAAATTTGAAAGCTTATAGCTAGTGCAACTTGAAGCTGAAGTACGAAATCATATACTTTTGAATCTGCCAGGCTCAGAGGCCTGGAGCTGATATCTTGGGCAAGACCAAGCAGGGGAGCAGAAACACCACAGAAAAATGCCATGGGAACCTTGGAACAAAGTTTGTCAGTTTTGCTTTGTTCTGATTTTCTTTTCTTTTTTCTTTTTTTTCTTTTTTTGGTATCTGCTCATTGGACACCCCCCTCCCCCCACTGTTTGCACACCTCAGTTCTGGTGACTGGAGGGGGAGCCTGAGTGAGTGGACACCCCCCACCCTCACCACTGGTGTGGTTCTTCTGCCACGCATGTGCACAGATACTCAGCCCAAGAGCAGGCCCTGAACATTTTGGGTTTTTTGATACAAGAAAGGCCAGGACAGGGCTGTGGAGAGGGAAAGAGAGTTTAAAAACAAAACAGGCTGAAAATTAAATTAAAGCCAGAGGCATAGCATAACAACCAACAGTGGCATCTTGAAATCTCTCAGGCAGCTTTGGAATCAAGACGTGGAAGAGAGGACATTAAAGTCATACTCATATTAGTATACAGATTTTTTTTTTTTTTCTTCCCTACCTCCTCTCCCTTTTCTGTGATTACAGAATGCAGTATTCAGTTTAGTTTTGTTATTGATTTTTTGGGTTTTTCTTTTTTTTTGCTGGTGCTGTCTTATGCTCCCCCTTCTATATTTGGTGGACTCTTTCTCTCCCTATATTACCCAAGAAGAGTCAGCAAATGCTGCCATATAGTCAAGCTACAATCACACTCTATAAAACACCAAAACCAAGGCAAGAAGAACCAATACTAACTGCCATGTACCATGGAGGCAGACAACACCTGTGAAAGTTACTCTGAGTTAAGCAATAATAAGAGTGAAAAGGGAAGCCCACATCCTGATCACATCTACCTGGAAGCAATCAGAAAGCATGAAAAACACCAAAACACACTTAACTAAGTATTAAGACCACAGATAAACACTAAACATGTCCAGGAAGCAAAAGAAGATGACTATATCAGCACGTGTCCAGAAAAAAGATAAAATGACTGAGACAAATGGCCTAGAG
>NW_006408637.1:944897-946004 GCF_000296735.1 Chrysochloris asiatica | reverse complement strand
CCCAGGATACATCAAGGCAAGTGGTCGGGTCCCCTCAGGGCAAACCCCCTTCCAAGACTAAGTCTCAAAGGGAATACATGCTCTGATTGGTAACCACATTCGCCACCGATAAGGGGAAGTGAGGGTAAAACAGCAATGAAGCTGCTAGCTAAACCCTACAATGTTCAATAGACTCCTATGAACCCGGGTGAAGACCTGGTTGGCCAGCAGTGTGGCAAGACCTGGGGATTCTTGGGCCCAGAGTCAGTGACATTGCCACAGAGGGCTAGAGTGAAGAATGAAGTGTCCAGCTGATAAAAAGAGAGGGCATATGCATAAGAACACTCACACTTGCAGATAATACCCATTTGACCTGCCTTCAATGACTGGAAGATTAGAGCTCAACTAGAAGAAGAAAGAAGAGGACAGAAAGAGTAATCTGATACAATTTGATGAACTTGACCTACACCTATGGATGTAGTAGCTCTAAAGAGGGGACAAATCTTTACAGCAAGGATCATTCCCACCCCCTCCATACACAGAGTAGACATGGATGGCCAACTTGGACATTGGCTACCCAAAGTGGGTGGGCTACAAAGGCAAGAAGTGTCTGGCTTACAAGCTTTCAAGAGGGAACCTAGATCTAGAGGGTGTGGAGGAATGTAGAATCTCCACTGAGTAGTATCCAATCTGTCTAGGAGGGGCTGATGAAAGGAAATGTGGCTAGGTCTCTTGTGATACAATGGTGAATAATTGTTATCAGGACTGATTATGAGGGTTGGAAATGTAAAGGTAGACGTTTTGTAGCAAGGAGGGGAGTGATTAACTTTGCAGTCTAGGAGTGGAGGTCCCTGGGACCATCAAGGGGGAAGAGCGGAGAGCGGGACCCTACTCAGAGGAGCAGTGATGCCTGAGATGGAGGCAGATACAATGACATGGAAAGATGGAGCAGTTGGAGACTTTAGACCCAGAGAGGGAGAGGGCCTGTGTGCTGACGACCAGGGGAGCAGGCTTGTAGGGTACACACTTTGGTTGGTTGGTGATGCATGGAGGGGATTGTAACCATGGAAATAAAACAATATACGATAGGATGAATGTTAAACTAATGTTCTCCCATGTAAACTATGA
>NW_006408637.1:941587-943966 GCF_000296735.1 Chrysochloris asiatica | reverse complement strand
GCTTGTCTGCAGCCATCTACTGATTGCAGAGCCATGTGGGAACACATTTTAAAACTAAACCTGTGTATGCATGAACTAGAAGAAATACCTTTTAAAAAAATTTATCTTCATATATATTTTAACGTCATATTGTAGCTGCAGAATGTTTCACTATAACACTTTGTCACCTTCAAAGAAATTCATTATTTCTGGTATTGTAGCACCACCCAGACTGTCAGGATTCTAACTGTTCAGTGACCAAGAAGGTGGCATTTATAGTAGGTAAATACAAGCAATTGTAAGGCACTGTGTGGGTGATTACAGCATTTCTTAGACCATGTCCCAGGAGACCCACAATATTGAAAAAGGGCCTTCATGCTCAGATAAGACTGGGAACTATTGGGTTAAATACTGTCCTACCAATGTCTTTGCAACAGGATTATTTAGAAATGCTAAAATCCATATGTGCATTGTGAATTTGTTTATATTCTGACACTTGTGTTTCTCAATCCTGTTTGATCAGGTGAAATTTTCTTAGGGGATCTGAGGGTAAATGCTCCATTTTGCAAATAGCTTAGGATTCTTCTTTATTTCAGTACAGAAGGGGGGAAAAAATGTTTTTCAATGTCTAACCTAGCTTGAAAATTAATTTACCCTTGATTCTGGAAGAGTATTTCCCTAAAATTCATAGACCAGTCTGGCAATGTAGGCACTGGTAAGCACTGGTTTCTAATTACAAGGTTGATGGTTGAAACTCACCAGTTGCTCCTTGGAAGCCCTATACAGGGTCAGTTTGTCAGAAACAACTCGAGGCACTTAACAACATAGAATCAAGAATACTAATTTACTTTTCCAATAGGAAAAAACTGCATGCCATGATGTATAACAAAAACTTAAAATGTTAAGTGACTTGTGATACAAAAACTGTTTGATAACAACATTCAGAGCTATCTATTTCAAATAACACATTTTGAATTGTAGCTACGAAAGTCTAATGAGGTTCTGAAACTGCATTTAGCTTAACTTTCATCCTCTTAAGTATTTGGAAAGGTCAGTTTTGATGTGACGAATTACAATTTTGGCAATTCTTACTGGAGAGATTCTGAGAAAATGCAATGTTGTCAATGGTAGAAACAACAGACTTAATCAATCTGTGATGAGATCTTGTTAAATGTCTTTCAGAAAATGCAACAATGCCCTTATTTGTAGAGCTTTTCCCTACTAGCTTAAGGAATAACACTTGGTTGGCATATGAGTAACCCAAATTGCTAAATAGTTGCCTTCCTGGAGTCAGGACACCCATTTTATAAAGCAAGAACACAGAGCAAGGATAGCCCAAAGAGAAACCTTCAGTTATAATTTACATCTTTAATAAGAAAATAATGGCAAAGTGTCTCTTCAGGGCTTTTTCTTATGATAAGTGAAAGGAAAAAACTCACAAAACTATACATAAAGTCATGTGGGCAGCAATATTATGAGCAAACACAAAATATATACACTCATTAAGTATAAAGAATAGGTTTGTCAGTGTGAATCTATTGGTTTGTGCAGGTCAAAAACAATCACATATTTGTAATTTCAAAGAGCTCAACCAACAGATCAAAATACATCACCGATACCCAGAGGCTAGAATAATGATGTATTTTTATTTCTCTTTTTGACACTTTCACATACTTTCCAAATTGCTCATAATGAGTACTTGTTGTTGTGGTTATATGTTGCCATGGAGTCAGTTTCGACTCACAGCAACCCTGTACAGGGTTTCTGAGGCTGTAAATCTTTATGGGAGCAGAACGCCTCATCTTTCTCCAGCGGAACCGCTGGTAGTTTTGAACTGCTGACCTTGCGGCTCGCAGCCCGATTCGTAACCACTATGCTACCAGACCAGAGCTCCTTAGTAGGTTTTAAAACACTACACTTCCGAGATTCCTTTTTATAGATAAAAGCATATTAATTAGGATATAAGGCTGTATACTGGAGCAGAAAATAAGGAAATAAGACATTCGTGTTTTTTTTCCAGTCTTTAAGACTGTCCTAATTTGGGGACCCAAATCATGAAACAAAAGGATATCACCAATTAAATCATATAACAGACATTCCAATATTGGAGATGTTTTTATTAGTAGTATAGTGTGGTATAGTATAGTGTAATGCTGTTGGATAAGCACTGGACTGCTAACATACAAGGTTGGTAGTTCAAATCTACCTGCTGCTCCTTGGTAACCCTGTTCAGGGTTGCTATGATTCAGAACCGACTTGATGACACTTAGCCACAAGAACATAATACAGTTATTCTTTCCCACTCAGCTATTTTGAGTCTTCAATAATTTTTGAATACTAGACTAAAATTTGGAGTCCTGTGTGTGGCACTGTGGGTTCATGCATTGGACTGCAAAGTCG
>NW_006408637.1:930961-940552 GCF_000296735.1 Chrysochloris asiatica | reverse complement strand
ATGTACAGCTTTGGAAAACCCATACAGGGTCGTTATGAGTCAGAATCAACTCCACAGCACATAAACAATAATGATTACAGTGAATCTAAGTATTAAGAATGCTCCACCTTAGTAGTGGGTATGACTCAAGTCACCAACTTTAGTTTCTCTTGGGGTCATGTTCTGACTCCAATTTATGACAGCTTTGGAAAAGCTTGCTCTATTGCCCCAATTCTTACATCTGACTCATTCAGTCTGACCTCTGGTTCATAGGACTTTCAGCCCATCACCAGTTCCTGAAGCCTTGTACATTAACCACTGTCGTCAGACCTGCCAATTTGGGTTCCCCAGCTCCAGAGACTACATAGCAGGGAAGATACCTCCAGAATGATCTCTGAACTATGCATTTGGGACTTGCCAGCCTCCACAATTTCATGAGCCATTTCTTTTGAGAATTATGAATTACTTGAGATGTAGAATGTTGCCGAACCCTGGGACTTGAGGGAAGTGAAGAGTGTTAATTGATGTTAGAGACCACGGAGGGGTATAACATGTCAGAAATGTTGAATGTTTGGGATTTCTTTAACCTCCAACTCATAGGGACCAGCCTTACATTGGTTTTTATCAAAGAAATTATTCATGCATAAGCACTGGACTTGGAACCACAAGGTCAGCAGTTCAAGTCCATCATCTGCTCCATGGGAGAATGATGATGCATTCTGCTTCTGCAAAGATTTATAGACTTGGAGACCCTATATTGGGTTACTATGTGTCAGAATCTACTTGACAGAATTTAACAAAAACATGCAAATACATATAATAATACACATATGCATATGTATCTGGAGGTTAAAGTCAACCCAAAGGCACCTCAGAAAAAGGTAATGTAGTCACTGAAAAGCCTGTGGAGCAAAGTTCTACTCGGACACATTGAGTCACCAGGAACTGAAGTTGACTCAACAGGAACGGGTATTATAGGAAATGAGAAGAGAAATATTGGAGAAGAAACTGGAAATGAAGCTGCTTCTGGAAGTTTTTGAGCGATATCCTGTTCAAGAACACATTTCTCAGTGTTGAATGAAGAATGAGGTTGGCAGACAGTGAGGAATAGGACCACTTTCTGTTATCTGTGGTTTTGATTGCTTTTTCTTATCAGTCTGAAAAAGAGGGCATGCAATTTACTGAATGGGAAAAAAGATATTTTTTGATTTTCGGAAAGGTTTTAAATTTTACAGAGGACTTTGAAGAAGTCAGAAACTGTTGATATTGGTTTATACAAGTAACTGCTCAAAAAACAAAAACGTATATTGCAGAAATGTATGAATAAAACTATTCAATAAAATGAATACCTAGCAATTTAATTTCATGTGTTATTATGGCTCATGAAATAATTAAACTACAATTTCATTATCTGGCTCATGTCTTCTAAGAGTCTGACATTTAAAATAGACTAAAGCATCAAACATTGCAGTTGCTCCATTGATATGATGAAATACTGAAATGCACAATTAAAAAAGGTGCATACTGTTTCCATCCTTGAATGTCTTCAAGCAGACAAAGAAGTGTGCCTGTCAGATGTATAAGGCAATGATGAAGGCAGAGAGCCAGATTAGACAGCTGTTAAACCAATCCTAGCTCTTCCATCTTGCAATTAGGGTGTATCATGGATAAGCCTATAAGTATGAATTCATACACAAATTAGAATTTTGTAAGCTGTACAGGGTTGCTATGGGTCGGAATCGACTAGATGACACTGAACAACAACAACTGAGATATATTCAAATCTATTTTTTTTTTAATTCCTTATATTTCATTTTTCATCAACATCAGCATCATAAGTTTCCTTATTTTTGCCAATGGAAACCTGTATTTGAAGTAGATTCATCTTAATTTTCCATGTCATAGAATTTTGTCTACAGATCTACTTGTTGCTACGCACTGCTGAGTCAGTCCCAACTCATAGTGACCTTGTATAGGGTTTCAAGGAGCAGTTGGTGGGTTTGAACTGCCAACCTTGTGGTTTGCGTTCTGGTGCTGATTGTACAGCACCATACCAGGAGTCCACAGCTCCGCTGGACTCCCATAAAAATGTCTTTGTCCAGAAATGGTCCATCATAAATTTTTTCTTAGGTACAAAAATGTTCCTTGTAAAACCTTGGATTAGGCTAGTATTTAAAGGATTGTCTGTTCACATGGTACTCCAGAAACTCATGTTCTGAAAACAAGAAATCAGAATGTACCATATTCAAAGAACAAAATGAACAGGAACTCAGTTTTTATAGACTTTTTCAGTAAACTACATTTGCTTTCTCTCTTCTTGACACACATTTTGGCAATTTCATCACTTAGATAATGATATTTAGCTAGAACTCAAATCTATTTTACTTATACAAAGGTTATTTGGAGGAAAAATTAAGACATGACACATAATTTGATAATAAATTATTACTGTCCAGAGGATTCAAACAAACAAACAAAAGTGTCTTTAGCAGAAGCAATGAGACTGTGGATACTGGAGACAGATGGCTTTGATGTGAATGTTAGTTCTTTTCCTCTCTGTGCCTCAGTTTTCTCATTTTTAAATGGAACACCAATAAGATACATAAGCTTTGCTGAGGATTAACATGTTTAATGTACATAAAGATCTTAGATCTGTGAATAAGTGTTATTTACTCTTAGCCACTATACTCTATCCAGGGTTGCTATGGGTTGGAACTGACTCGACAGCACTTAATAACAACAGCAACTATTGTACCAATGAAATGTCCTAAGATTTTATAAATATATTACAGATCAGGAAGTACATGAAAGAGGATTGAATACCCATTATATATTTACCCATTGGTAAAGTGAGAAATGAGATTCTTTAAAAATACACCATTGAAAAATTTACAATCTAATTATAAGACATATACATTAAAATATGAGACATAAATAACTGTAGTTCATAGAGCAGAAACATTGTTATGGGCTGAATTGCGGTCTCTGACAATGTGTTGCTAATCCTAACGTTTATGTTGTTAAGTGCCGTCCAGTTGTTTCCAACTCCTAGTGAGTCTGTATAGGGTTTCCAAGGAGCAGCTGGGGGGCTTAATCTACCCGGCTTGTGGCTAGCAGTCCAGTGATTACCTTACAGCTCCACATCAGGACTGTTGTTGTTGGTAGGTGCTGTTGAGTCAGTTCTGACCCACAACGACCCTGTATAGGATTTCCAAGGAGGGACTGGTGAGCTTGAACCACCGACCCTGTGGTTCAAACCTACATTGCAGTCCAGCGCATAAATCCAGAACACCGCACTAGGACTCCACACCAGGACTATAATGGCTAAAATTAAAATTACTGACCATACCAAATGTTGGCAAGGATGTAGAGCCATCTGTAACATTTATAAACTGCTGCTAGAAATGAAATTGTTACAATCATTTTCAAAAACAGTTGAACAGGTACTTAAAAGCTAAAATCTGCATACCATATGACCCCGGGAGTGCAGTGTCTCTGCACAATATGCACTGGACTATGAATCATAAGGTCGGTGGTTTGGGCTCAACTAGCTGTCCACCTAAGATAAGGCTTTTTGGTCCCGCGTAGATTTACAGCCTCGGAAAATCTACACTGAGTTGCTATGATACGGAACACACTCAACAGAATACGAAAATAACAATAACCAGGTGACACAGACATTATTTGTTCACACAAAATCATGTACATCAATATTCATAGCAACTATGTTTTAATAACATGAAAGTGTAAATAAATTAATTCAGCGTATTAGAATAATGAAACACTACTAAGCTTTATAAAAGAGTCCAGACGTGGCGCTATGGCTTAATGTGTTGGACTGTAAAGTTGGTCTGAACCACAAGGTCTGTGGTTCAAGCTCACCAGCTGCTCCTAGGAAACTCTATACAGGGTCACTATGGGTCAGAACTGGCTTGACGACACTCAACAACGACACTAAGCATATGCAAACAAATAAAGGTAAAAAAAGCTATAGATACACGCAAAAGTATGAATAAATCTCAAAATAATAATGCTGAGTGAAAGAAGCCAGTTAAAGACATCAAAAAATGAGTTGTTATCGTTAGGGTACCATTGAGTTGGTTTCAACTCAAAGCAATCCTATGAACAACAGGTACAAACTGCCCTGTGGTGAACCTTTTGCACAAGTTTTGTTACATTCGAGCCCACTGGAGCTGACACTGTGCCAATCCAAGTTGTTGAGCATGTCCTTCTTCTGTGTTGACCCTTCACTTTACCTAGCATGATGTCCTTCCTTCTTAGTCCCTCCTGCTAACATGACAGAAGTATGAGAAATGAAATCTGGCCATCCTGGATTCTAAGAAGCATACTGGTTACTTTTTCCAACACAGATTTGTACTTCTGGTAGCCTACAGTACTTTCAATATTCTTCTAAAGCACTCAAATGCATCAATTCTTCTACAGTCTTCCTTATTCATTGCCTAACTTTCAGATGCACATGAAGCAACTGAAAACACCAGGCTTGAGTCAGGTGTACCTTAGTTCTCAAACCAATACCTTTGCTCTTGAACACTTTACAGAGGGATTGTGCAGCAGATTTGCCTAATGCGATATGTTATTTGATTTCTTGATTGCCACTTCCATGAGTGCTGATTTTGGAACCAAGCAGAATGAAGTCTTTGACAACACCAAACTTTTCTCCATTTATCATGATGTCATTTGTTGGTCCTGTTGTGATGAATTTTGTTTTCTATACATTGAGGTGCAATCCATGCTGCAGGCTAGATTTCAGTTTCAGTATTTATCAGAAAGTATTTTAAATTTTCTTTGCAGCTAGCAAGCAAGGTTATATCATCTACATATTGCAGGTTGTTAATGAGTCTTCCTCTAATCCTGATGTCACATTATTCTTCATATGTTTCACCTTCTTGGATTATTTGCTCAGCCTAAAGATTTAATCAGTATGGTGAAATAATACAATCCTGGTGCACATCTTTCCTGATTTTAAACCATTCAGTATCCCCTTGGGCTCCTGATGAGCACAATTAAATGTTCTGGAATACTCACTCTTAGCAATGTTGTTCATATCTTGTCAAGAGCCAAACAGTGATCATGACAATTTGATCAAAAATTCTCGTATTCTTAGCTTTTGACCAAGATCTATCTGACACTAGCATTAATATCCCTCATTCCATGTGTTCTTCTAGTCCAGCTTGACCCTCTGGCTATTCCCTGTCGATGTACTATTGAAGCTATTTTAAACTATCTTCAGCAAAAGTTTACTTGCATGTGGTATAAATGATATTGTTCAATAATTTCTACATTCCACTAAGTTACCTCTCTGTGCAAGAGGCACAAATATGGATCTCTTCCAATCAGTTGGTCACACAGATATCTTCCAAACTTCTTGACATAGATGAGTAAGCACCTCCAATGCTAACAAGTTAATTGAAAGATTTCAAATTGTATTTTACCAGTTCCTGGAGTCTTGTTCTTCACCAATGCCTTCAGCACAACTTGGACATCTTCACTCAGTACCATTGGTTCTGGATCATATGCTTCCTCTTGAAATGGTTGAACATCATCCATTTCTTTTTAGTACAGTGTTTCTGCATACCTTCCATCTTCTTTGAATGCTGTCTGCATCATTCAGTATTTTGCCCATAGAATCCTTCAATATTGTAAGTCGAGACTTGAATTTTTTTCCAGTTCTTAAAGCTTGAGAAACACTGAGTATGCGCTTCCCTTTTGGTTTTCTAACTTCAGGTCTTTGCACATTTTATCGTGATAAAACTTCATCTTCTTGAGTTGTCCTTTGAAATTTTCAAACATAGCTCTTGTACTTCCTCATTTTTTCCATTTACTTTAGCATCTCAAAGCTGGAGAGCAAGTTGCAAAGTCTCTTCTGACATCCATTCTGTTTTTTTCCTTCCTTTTAAATGTCCTTTTGCTTTAATCCTGTATGGTGTTCTTGATGTTATCCCCAAACTCTTCTGGTCTTCAGTCATTACTGTCTAATGCATCGAACCTATTCTTGAGATAATTTCTAAATTCAGATGATATATGTTCAATGTCATATTTTGCCTCTCATGGACTTGTTTTATTTTTCTTCAGCTTCAGCTCGATCTTGCATATGCACAACTAATGCTCTGTTCCACAGTTTTCCACTGGCCTTGTTTTAGCTGATGATACTGAGCTTTTCCACTGTTTCTTCCCATAGATTTTAAGTCAACTTGATTCCTGTGTTATCTAGCTGGTGAGGTCCATGTATACAGTTGAATTTAATGTTATTTAAAAAAAGATATTTACAATGAATAAGTCATTGGTCTTGCAAAATCCTATCATGTGATCGCCATCATCATTTCTATTAACCAAGCCTTATTTTCCAGGTACTGATCCTTCGTCTTCATTTCCCATCTTTGCATGCCAATCACCAGTAGTTATCAATACATCTTGATTGCATGCTTGATCAATTTCAGACCGAAGAAGTTGATAGACTTCTTCAATTCCATCATCACGGGCTTTAGTTGTTGGTGTGTTAATTTGAATAAAATTTGTTTTAACTGGTCTTTCTTGTAGGTATATGGATATTATGCTATCCTAGACAGCATTATACTGTAAGATAGATCTTGAAATATTCTTTTTGACCGTTAATGAGACACCATTTCTCATGAATTTGTCAGTCCCGGCCTAGGAAATGATACTCATCTGTCAATTTGTCATAATGTGCTGGCTTACATTTTGCTGTGATGCTGAAAGCTATGCCACTGAGATTTTCAATATCAGCAGGGTCGCTCATGTTGGCCAAGTTTCATCTGAGCTTCCATACTAAAAAAGACTAAGATTAAAGAGTTGTGAACTAATTCTGAATGTTTATCCAATGAAAGCTTTATGAATAGCTGAACCTTAACAGATATAGTACTGGAAGTAGAGCCCTTCAGGTTGGAAGGCACTGGAAATATGACTGGGAGAAAGCTGCCTCCTCAAAGTGGAACTGACAGTGATGATGGGAATGCACTGAAGCTTTTGTGACTTTGTCTGCTGATGGAGCACAACTCACAATGAGGAGCAACAGCATGTAAAAATAGGGCCATCCATAGTATAAAGTGTGAATTTAGTAAAATCAGAAATTTTCAAAAATGAAATGGAACACACTGTTGCTGTTAAGTGCCATGGAGTCAGTTCCAACTCATGGCAACCTTATATAGGGTTTCCAAGGAGTAGCTGTTGGGTTTGAACCACTGACCTTGAAGCTAGCAACCCAGTGCTTACCCTACAGTGCCACACATTAGTGAGCTGAAATGGACTGGTACTGGTCATTTTGAGCCTGACACAAAACGAGTACATACTGCATAATGCCATTTATAGAAAATTCTAAAAATGTAAACTGAGCTACACTAAGAAAAAGCATATCCGTGATCGACATGGGTAGAGGCCGGAAGGTAGAAGATTACAGAGGATTATAACAAATTACAAATGATGGACAGGTACACTATCTTGTTTAGGTTGATGGTTTCATGGTTCAAATCCTTCAAAATGTAAGTTTTTGTTAAGTTCTGTTGAGTCAGTTCTGACTCACAGTGACCCTGTGTAGGGTTTCTGAGAAAAGGCTGGTGAGTTTGACCCACCAACCTTGTGGTTACCAGTTCAGTACGTATCTTACAGTAACACACCAGGATTCCTCAAACAACATGCATTTGTATGTCAATTATACCTCCGTCATTTTATATAAAATCCTATCAGTAAGTATAAGTATAGTTTAGTGTCCTGAGATCCATACAAATAGTAAATTTAAAAATGGGGATCTTCATAAAACTTTCATTTAGACTGAACTGTTATGTATAACATGCCTAATTTAATTTGTGAAGTTCAAATTCTTTCTTGAACAAATATTAAGTCTAATAGCTTCATACTGAAGCTTCTACTCCACTGGAAATTGCCTCATTTCCCTGGATCTAGGTAAGAGAACTCCTAGATGCTGACTTTGGTGAATGTGTGTGTGTGTGTGCATGTTACTGGTTTAGCAGCAGCAGCATCACTGCTGCATTTGTGAGGGTCTGCTCTAGCATACAGAGTGAATCTACCAATGCCTTAAGATACAGAACTGTCGATGGTTGACGGTTTTGTGGTTTTGGCAAGACTTGCTACGAGCACTTCCTCACATGTAAAATTGTTCATGTTGCTTATTTTCAGGCCATAAGTAAAATAGGTAAGTCTACAAAGCATAAACATTTGTACAAATAAAAAGTTGATCAAGAACAGCTCTGCTATTAGAAACTGTAATCTATTAAAATCTAAAGAAACCATAAACAGTATATGGAGAACATATCTAAAAGCCATCTTTGAACAACAGAGCAGACACATTATAATAAGTCCGGAAGACTCAGAATGCAGAATGCTTGAGTCTTCTGCTCTACTCTAATGCTTGTTAAGTAAATCTTAGCCCATAACAAATGAATTTGATTCATTTCTAGACAAAATTACAAATATACTTTCAAATTTTATTATATCAAAATTATATTTAATATGGTGGTGGTGGTGGTTTGGATATAATTTATTATATTTATTGTGATATTGATGGGATCTAAGAAGGACTTCTGGTAGTGTAGTGGTTACGAATCGGGCTGTGAACCTTAAGGCTAGCAGTTCGAAACTACCAGCCACTCCGTGGGAGAAAGAGGAGGCGTTCTGCTCCCGTAAAGATTTACAGCCTCGGAAACCCTGTTCAGGGTCGCTATGAGTTGGAACCGACTCCACGGCACTTAACAACAACAACATACACTTATTTAAAATTGAATGTTGGATTTTAATTAAGAATTTGTATGACAATACAGTGTGATACTTTTTTTTTTTTTATGTAAACATTTTCCTATAACAAGGCAAACACCAAGTTAGGATTTTTTTAAATTTGCAAATATTGTAAAGTATGAAGAAAATGACCCCATCATGAAATTCAGTTTAATAAGCACTGTATATTCCTCAAGAATATAACACCAAGGAATACGGGCAGGCAGTGTTTAACCTACAAAAGCAATTGCTCTAACAAAATGACTCTACATATGTTAAATTTTGAGAACATCTTTTATGTAGTAAAAGTATTGCTAGTAGGGTTCCAGTTCATTCATTGTTGTTTTTAAGTATCACCCTGTATAGGGGTTCCAAGGAGGGGCTGGTGAGTTTGAACTGTTGACCCTGTGGTCCAAACTGACCTTGCACTCCAGTGGCTACCCTATTAGGATTCAAGTTCATTCATGCATGGTTTTATTTCAAACAAAAGAGGTTTAAATATGTCTCTGTTTAAACCTATTCTCTTCAGTAGTACACTATCTTAGTCTCTTTAGGGTGCTCTCAAAAAAAGGTCTGATCAAAACAGTGCCTTCTGAGGTCATATGTTAGGTCAGATACATTCAAGGCAGAAAGGTCAACCAGAGGGTTACAGTGGGTGTTTTCTGAGATTCCAAAAGGTAATCTTTATAGATTTTCTTGAAGGATACGGGACAGTTATGAAGGCTTATTAGGAAGAAGTTTTAAGAAAAATTGAAACTGCATTAGTGAGGAAACGGCCAGGAAATTTGTGCCAAAATAATTGTTTCATTATGACAATGCATTGGAGTCCTGGTGTGGTGTTGTAGA
>NW_006408637.1:896559-930654 GCF_000296735.1 Chrysochloris asiatica | reverse complement strand
CCAGGAAGGGGTTTATAACAGTACTACAAGCAGAGCGCTTATATTTCAGGTGTTGTCTATTTCACGTGGTGATGACATTGTTGACAACCTTAAGAGCCTTTTATAGCACACAGATGAGTCCTTCTGAATGTTTACTTTGAGGTTAACAGTTAATTTTTAGTTCATTAAAGTTACAAATCAAACCATGGTCTCCTGTGGTTTTTAAATTAGTTGCACAATTTTATAAGTCTGGTAATTTTAGCAGTTCAACTGACGGTGGCAAATCAAGTTTTCAGGCTTCAGTATTCCTTCATATGCTTAAATATTGAAGATTCCACAAAGTTTTTCTGTTTGTTGTTGGTGTCAAGTGCTGTCTGGTTGGTTCCAACTCATACTGACCTTTTCAGGGTTTCCAAGGAGCTGTTGGTGGGTTTGAACCACCAGCCTTACTGTTAGCCATCCAGTGCATATCCTACAGCACCATACCAGGATTCCTTTCTTTCTGTACATAATATATTTTGGTATTTATTGTATTAGGGGGGACAAAAACAACACTAGAAATTTAAAAGTATTTTAGTTCATCTAAATTAAAACTGGATGCTGATATGGCACTGTAGGATAGGCACTGGACTGCCAAATCAATTTGAACAGCAAGGTCAGTAGTTCAAACTCACTGGATTATCCTTGGAAACCCTACACAGGGTCGCTATGAGTTGGAACTGACTCTAAAGAACCTAATAACAACAAGAGCAAATTAAAACCAATGATAGGGTAACCTAAGTCATTTATTTTTAAGACAATAGATATGCTTTCCAAAACAAAAGGCAAAAAAAAATGTGTAGTGAGAAAAATGGTAGTTTTCCATTTTTGCAATTCTCTTTAGTGTCTGAAGACAGCTGAATTCTCTTACAGGCTTCTGCATCACTTGGGTGGTGATGTCACTCATCATGTAAATATCTGGGCAAGTCCACTCTTGAGGTGGATGACATCAGCACCCAAGTGATGCAGAAGACTATAAGAGAATTCAGCTGCATAAACATTTGAAAGTGTTATAAATGCCAGAGTGAACACCTTTCTAAAGACTTGTGTTGTTAAGTGCCTTTGACTTGGTTCTGACTCACAACAACCCTATATAGGGTTTCTGAGGAGTGTCTGGTGGGTTTGAGCTACTGATCTTGTGTTTAGTAGTCCAGTGCATGTCCTGCAGCACCATACCATAACTCCTTCTAAGCACTTGTTCAAGTGCCGTCAATCGATTCCGACCCAGTATACGTTTCCGAGGAACAGCTGGTGAGCTTGACCCGCCGACCTTGTAGTTCAAAGAGCTTTGCAGTCCAGCGCATTAACCCACAGCGCCACACCAGGACGCCTCTAAGCACTTAGTAGTTCTTAATACAGTAAACAGCTCTGGTAGCGTAGTGGTTATGAATCAGCTGCTAACCTCAGGGTCAGCAGTTCGAAACTACCAGCTGTTCCACGGGAGAAAGATGAGGCTTTCTGCTCCCATACAGATTTACAGCCTGTACGGGAACAGAAAGCCTCATCTTTCTTTTAAACAACTGATTCTTTTAAACAATTCTATAGTTATATTTATAGTCCTGGTGTGGCGCCGTGGGTTATGCGCTGGACTGCAAGGTTGGTTTGAACCACAAGGTCAGCGGGACAAGCTCCCCAGTAGCTCCTCGGAAACCGTATACAGGGTCGCTATGGGTTGGAACCAACTTGACAGCACTTAACAGCTACAACAACATAGTTAATAATAAGGAGCTCTGGTAGCGTAGTGGTTATGAGTCAGGCTGCTAACCTCAAGGTCTCCATGGGAGAAAGAGGGGGCTTTCTGCTCCCATAAAGATTTATAGCCTCGGAAACCCTATCCAGGGTCACTATGGGTCAGAACCACCATAGCCATCACTGCCACAGTTAATTCTAAGGAGCTTTGGTAGCATAGTGGGTTATGAACTGGGCTGCTAACGGCAGGGTCAGTTTGAATCTAGCAGCCACTCAGTGTGAGAGAGATGAGACTTTCTGCTCCCTTAAAGTGCAACAATTAAGCACTCAGTTGCTACCAACAGTTTGGCAGTTGGAACTCATCCATCATTTCCATGGGAGAAAGAACAGGTGATCTGTTCCCATGAAGATTACAGCCAAGAAAACTCTTTGAGGATATTCTACTCTATCATATGGGGTCACTATAAGTTAGAATCCACGCAACAGCGAAGAATGACAACATACTTAATTCACCATCTTGTCAGGTTTTAAAGATGTCTGTCTTCTAAGGAAGACAATTATCTTCTTGTTGCTAGGTACCATTGAGTTGGTTCCGATCTGATGCACAAGAGAATAAAACACTGTCCAGTCCTGTGCCTTCCTCACAATTGTTGTTTTGTTTGAGCCTATTGTTGCTGATACTGTGTCAATCCAGCTCACTGGGAATCTTCCTCTTCATCTTCTTAGCTAATTCCTATTTCTTTGACCTGCTCTTCTAGCCAGGTCTCTGATGAGGCTGTGGTCAGTTACTTGATGGTAATCACAAAGTCCATAAGGGTGTTATATTAACAACTCTACAATGTCAAGAGTGAAGAAATAATTTCTCTCATGAACACTGTTTATTTCCTCTTTGTACTTAAGGAGCTCTGGTAGCGTAGTGGTTACGAATCAGGCTGCGAACCTCATGGTCAGCAGTTCGAAACTACCAGCTGTTCTGCGGGAGAAAGATGAGGCTTTCTGCTCCAAGATTTACAGCCTCGCTTGTACAGGGTCGCTATGAGTCAGAACCGACTCCATGGCACATAACAACAACAATAACAACTCAAAGAGGTCCGGAGTTCTCACACAACTTGATGTCTTGATTGGATTTTAATATAACTGCCTTTTAAAATATGGAATTGCCTTCTTACCTAAAGACTTCTGAAAGTGATAATAACAGCTATATAATCCATTTTATAGGATGGATTTATAAAATAATAGAAAATCACATTTCTACTATAAACATTCATTAAGTATGGCATTTCTATTGAAAATAAGGAATCCTCAGTAATCACAGAATAAGGAAGTAAAATGCAGGAAACTTATGCATAAAAAGCAAAGCAAAGGAATAGTGTAACAATCTTTAAAAAATATATAGAATGTAAAATTATCACTTGACTTTCCTTTCTTCTCAGTTTCTAACACCTCAGAGAGAAAACATTTGCAAATCCCTAGATTAAATGAAGAATGAAAGTATCTAAGAACCCTCAGGTTGCAATGCTTCCCAAGACATCTGTGTTGGAACCTGTTTTTCTGAGATGATTTGTGAGCCACTGGAAATGAGCCTAACCCATGGAGAGGACCAGTTCATTAGCAGACAGTTGCCACCTGACACACTGGTTTAAGGGGCAGTCAGATGCTGAGTCTAGGTATAACATTAGTCATACTGTCAGAGGCTGTAGAGAATTTTCCCATTCTTAGTTATTTCTTCCTAGCCTTAGAGAGGTGAGAATGTGCTCGAGAATTTATCTAGCTCAGGAAGAACAGGAGTGGGAGAGATGCCATTAAAGGTATGGAAGATCACAGCAGTAAAATATAATTTTATTTAATTGGTCTTAGTTTTGTTTTTGTTTTTCATATGCTCTTATGGTACCATGAAAATATCCACCTTCAGTTTCTCAGCTCGTCTAAGAGTTCCCTAAATTCATTTAGAGTTTTTACATTTCTAATTTAATATTTGTTGTTGTTGTCAAGTGCTGTCGAGTTGCTTCTGACTCATAGCTACCCTGTATGAGGTTTCCAAGGAACAGCCGGTGAGTCGGAACCACTGACCTTGTGGCTCAAACTGACTTTACGGTCCAGTGCTTTATCCCACAGCACCACACCAGGACTCCAATTTAATAGCTGTTACTTCTTAAAAGCAGTCCTGGTGTGGCACTGTAAGATAAGGACTGGACTGCTAACCAGTCGACAGTTCAAACTCACCAGCCCCTTTTCAAAAACCCTATACAGGTTTGCTACGTGAGCTGAAACAGATTCGCCAGCTCTTAACAAAAAACTTCTTAAAAAAATAAATACATAATTGTAGTCACATAACAGTTATAAAAAATTAGTACAAATAATAACTTCCACCACCCACTTACTCACTTGTCAGTTTACCAGATAGTGGTGATTTGAGTGTTGCTATGATGCTGAAATTTCAAATACCAGCTGAATTCAAATGCCAGCAGGCTCACCCATAGTGGACAGTTTTCAGGGCAGCTTCCAGACTAAGACAGACTAGGTAGAAATGACTTTTAAAAATCAGCCAAAGAAAACACTATGAATCATATCAGAATATTTTCCAATACGCACTGGAAGGAACTAAAAATATAGAACAATGGACTTGAACATAGAAACAATTGTGTACAAGGCACAGGGTAATGGGTTGGAGCTGACTCAACAGCAAGTACCAACTTCATAAACGTGAATTACCATCTTTAATTTATACAACACAATAGCACACATGTGGAATATATCTAAACCACAAATTCAACAGCAAGAAAGATGACGTTGAAATCAAAGGAAAGGATTTACATAGAAATCCTTTGCATATATTTGCATAGAAAGTTTTTAAAAAATCATTAAAATATTAAATTTTCAATTAGAAATCCTCTTCAATTTTAAGTAACATATGGTTGAACTTTCATTATACCATGCAAGAATTTTTTATTGAATTGGGGTCATAATCTACTATTTCCATAGAGGGAAATGACTAAATTACAGAAAATTATTTTACCTTCATCCCAAAAAGAATTTAAAGCCAGGCTATTAATTTTTATTGTGAAATGTGTATCTATACTCCATAATGTATAAACTGAAAGCATTATAAAATACCCTGTGAGCCCCTTGTGCACTGATCCTATCAAGGGATGTATAATATATTTTCACTGGTTTCTAGATACAGAAAAACAAAAGCAAAACAAGCTCGGATATAAAAGGTCAAATTCCCTGGAACCCATAATAGTTTCCTTATCCTTATCTGGTGGTTTCACAAAGAATTGTGAGAACAAATAAATGTGCCATTGAAGTGTACTCAAAAAAGAAAATCTTCATTCATAGTAGCAGTATTTAATTGATACTGATCTAAATTGATTGCCTGCTTACTTAGAGTTAGATCAAGCTTGGTTTCAAAGGCTGACACTGATTGATCAATCAAGAACAGGGAAGAATATAGTGATTAGCAATTCGGAATTGGCAGGTGCCTACCTTACGCATTCCACTGACAGGTAGAAATGACAGTAGCTAAATGGAAACATTCAGATATTTTTTGAAATATTGCTTTATTGACTACTTTTCCTTTATACATCTATTCCAAAAGCTACTTTTTGCATCAATTCATTACTTTGCTATAGGGATTCCTCCCCCCCCCCCCCAAAAAAAAGAGAGAGAGAAATTAAGAATTTTATATATATATATATATGTATATATATATATATATATATATATATATATATATATATATATATATATATATATATATATATATATATAAATGTTACCCTGTTGTAATAAGGAATTATTAATGTGTATATATAGTACTTTTTTAAAAAACGAAAGCAGTAAACAATAAATTAGAAAACACTGCAGTGTTTTTGCCCTTTGTTGTTGTTGCTGGGTACCTTTGAGTACGTATCGACTCATGGTGACGCTTCACCAACCTCACAATCTTGAGTCGATTGCTGCTGCCACAATGCAAATCCATCTCATTGGGAGTCTTTCTGTTTTTCACTGACCCTTCATTTTACCAAATGATGTCCTTTTCCAGGGACCGGTCCCTCCTGAAAATACATCCAAAGATTGAGAGATGCAATCTGGCCATCCTGGATTCCAAGGAGCACTCTGGCTGTACTTCTTCCAGTACAAATGTGTTTGTTCTTTTTGCATCCATGGTATCTTTAATATTAGCCTACAAAACCCTAACTCAAATGCATCAATTATTCTATGGACTTCATTGTTCATTGTCCAGTTTTCACATACATATGAGGTTATTAGTAATAGAAAGTCAAGTACAGCCTAGTCCTCAAACTGACATCTTGGCTTTTCAACAAAGTGGTTTTGTGCATCGATTTGCCTAATGTAATACGCCCTTTGACTGTTGCTTCCATAAGTGTCAATGGTTGATTTCAGCAAAATTAAGTCCTTGACAACTTCAATCTTTTCTTCATTTATCTTGATGTTATTTATTGGTCCAGTGGTGAGGAGTTTTGTTTTCTTTACATTGAGGTACAACCCATACTGAAGGCTGTTGTCTTTGATCTTCAACAGCAAGTATTTTAAGTCCTCTTTGCTGTATCATCTGTAATATGTAAATGACACAAAGAATTTTACCCATAGAATTCTTCAATATTTCAAGTTGAGAACTGCACCCCTCCACCCCCACCAGTTCTCTTACCTTAAGAGATTCTGGGCATGTTCTTCCCTTTAGGTTTTCTAACTCTAGGTCTTTGCACATTTTATTATATTTGATTTTCTCCTCTTGAGATGCCCTTTGAAATTTTATTTTTACCTTCTCATTTCTTCCATTTGATTTAGCATCTCTACCCTGGAGAGCAAGTTTCAGAGTCTTTTCTGACATCCACTTTGGTATTGTCCTTCATTCTTGTATTCTTTTGCTTTATTCCTGTATGATATTTTTTATGTCACCCCACAACTCTTCTGGTCTTTGGTATTAAGTGTATAATACATCAAATCTGTTCTCGAGGTGATCTCTAAGTTCAGGTGGGATATATTCAAGGTCATATTTAGGCTCTCATGCACTTGTTTTAATTTTCTTAGGCTTCTGCCTGAATTTGCATAGGAGTAATTGATGGTCAGTTTCACAGTTTGCCCCAGCCTTGTTTTGGCTCATGATATGGAACTTTTCCACCATCTTTTTCCACATATGCAGACTATTTAATTTGTGTGTATTTTATTTGGATGGTCTGTGTTTATGTACAGTTGTCTTTTATGTTGTTTTAAAAAGGTATTTATAATGAAGAAGTCATTGGTCTTGCAAAATTCTATCATGTGATCTCCAGTATTGTTTCTAACACCAAGGTCATATTTTCCAACTACTGATCTTTCCTCTTTGTTTTCAACCTTTGCATTCCAATCACCAGTAATTATCAATATATCTTGATTGCACGTTTGATCAATGTCAGATTCAAGAAGTTGGGAGAATTCTTCAACTTCATCATTACTGGTTTTAGTGGTTGTTGTGTAATTTTGAATACTATTTACATTAACTGGCCTTCCTTGTAGGTGTATGGATATTATTTTCTCACAGTGTTGTACTTCAAGATAGAGCTTGAAATGTTCATTTTAATGACGAATGGGATTCCATTCCACTTTAGTCTGTCATTCCTGACATAGTAAACCATGTTATTGTCAGATTCAAAATCACCAATGCAGGTTCATTTCAGCTCACTAATGCCTCGAATATCTATGTTTATGCATTCCGTTTCATTTTTTACAACTTCCAATTTTTGAAGAATCATAATTCGTACATTCCATGTTTCCATTATTAATGAATGTTTACAGCTGTTTCTCTTCATTTTGAGTTGTGCCCTATCAATAAATGAAGGTCCCGAGGGCTTTACTCCATTTGTGTCATCACTGTCGACTCTACTTTGAGGAGGCAGCTTTTTCCCAGTCATATGTTAAGTAGCTTCTATCCCGAGGGGCTCATCTTCTGACTCTATATCTGACAATGCTCTAGTGTTCTTCATCATGTTTCAATATGCAATATTTTGGTGCTGACACTATTCCAGTGCTAGTCATAAAGTTTTCAGTTGTTAAATATTCAGAAGTGGCCAGATTCTCTTTCTTCCTAGTCTGTCTTAATCTGGAAGCTCCACTGAAACCTGTTCATCATAGGTAATCCTGCTGGTATTTATAGTTCTGGTAGCATAGCTTGTGTAGCACAGCAACACACAAGCCACCACAGTATGGCCAACTGACAGACGAGTGGTGGTTTTTTATTTTAGAATATATGAAAATCAAAAAGGTAAAAATTCTGTATTATGCATGTCAATTCATATAATAAAAATTTAGTGAGGATGTGTGCTGCACCATTTCTGCCTATTGAAGGCCAAATAAAATTACTACACCCTTGTATTGCAAAGTACTTCAAAATATGCCTTTTCCAGAGACATTTCATAAAGTACTTCTTATCCTATATGAGCCCTACTTCCAAGAGACTTCATAAATGTTTTCACACTGAATATTGATTCAATAAACATTTATCTAAGTAACTACCACATGCTTATTGTTGAAAACACTATTTTTTTTCTTTACTGCAGAAAGATCCACTGATGACATTTTAATCTTCTTAGAGTTTAGGGATAGACTTTTCTGAGTAGATGGATAATCTGATATCTCCCATTTAATCATTTCATAGCTTATTAGTTCAGTATGAAACTCTCCCTTTAGCCTCAAACAATTATTGACTTCCTTTTTATACCAGCCCTTTTTAATAAAAACATAATTGACTAAAAAACAAAGCTTATTACTAACATTTATAAATAAAAGATATTTTTGAAAGACAGAAGCTTTAAATGGAAGACCAAAATGATGAACAACAATTATTACATGCTCTGGTAGCATAGTGGTTGTGAATCGGGCTGCCAACCTCAAGGTCAGTAGTTTGAAACTACCAGCGGTTCCACCAGAGAAAGATGAGGCGTTCTGCTCCTATAAAGATTTACAGCCTCAGAAACCCTGTGCAGAGTCACTATGAGTTGGAACGTACTCCACGGCACTTAACAACAACCACCACCACCACAACAGAAGTATAGGAATAGTGACCAGCGTGCTGTTGCGCACTGTCTAGTCAATCCTGACCCTATTTGAGAGGGTAGAACTGTTCATCAGTTTGATAGGTTATAATATAAATATAATCTATAATCATAGAGTACTGATGTGGTACTGTTGGATAAGCACTGGACTGCTAACAAAAAATTGGTGGTTCAAACACACCAGCTATTCCTTGGAAACCCTATACAGGGTCACTGTGTGTCGGGACAGATAGGGCGGCACTTTGGCAACAACAACAATCTTAGGTTGGCAAGTTCTTTTCTCCCGTGGAGAGGATGAACAACTTATTTTTTGGTTATTGTCAAGTGCTGTTGTGGCACTTGAAGTGCAAGGCCAGTAGCTCAAATCCAACAGCCAACTCCTTGGAAACCCTATATAGCATTCTATGAGTCTGAGATAACCCAACAGCGCTTAACAATAACAGTCAAGTGCATAACCATTTCAACCGCAGGCTTCCTTCATAAAAAAGTATAGGCATTGAAAATGTTGAAAAGCACATGTGTCTAACTAACACTCACAACAGTCCTGGGAGCAATAGTAGGAGATTTGTACTTTCTTGGCTCTTTTGTACTTACCTACTGTATTTAATCATCACAATGAATATCAATAGTAAGCTATTTCCCCATTTTAAGAATTATAAGATGGATGCTTAGAGAGTGTCCACTGTTACACCATTGATATACATGAGCCTACATTTTTCTAATTGATTTTAGGACTACAAATCTCTAATAGGCCCAGGAGTTTCTCTGAAATGCATGTCCTATAATTGGCTTTGGACTAATTCTCACTCCACTGCTACTTTATTGCTCATAAATTCTGCCAGACATTCACACATATTGACATTTCTTTTAGGAAAATACAATTTAAAACCACTTCCATCACAGGGGATCAACAATTATTTGCTTGTTTTATGGCAACAATGCAACATTGCAGTTACCCATACCTCTCATATTCCAGCCTCTTTAAAAACCTCCCATCAATCATGAAACAGCTACGTTTTACAAATTAACTGAGAAAGACAGAGGTTCCAAAATGGATGAGGAGGGGAGTTGACTGAAAGGAATGTATTTACTCCCTTAGGGCAATTAATACTTTTCCTGAATGTAAAGATCCATTTAAGAAATTACATAATCTTCTCCATCTGATTCTCAAAGGTAACATTTCAAAATAGAAAGATGATTCCTGCCCCCATTATTGGTCTTTAAAATCATCCTCCTCTCTCTTTTATTCTTCCCAAACTAACTTGAAATAAATGGGTTTAAAAACTCAAATATGCACTACAACGAGGTAGAATACAATATTATTTGAGATATGTCCAGGGATTGATGGGAAATGAAAAGTAGAAAACATAGAGAAAGAAGGAGAGAGCGAGGAGAGATGAAAAAGAGAAAGGAAGAAAGGAAACATACAAGCAAGAAATAAAGGAGAAATGCCACTTTTGCTATATTCAGAGGTTGTTGCATATATGTGAAAATACCTTTTTTTCTTTAGCTTATGTCTTAACTTTTTGAAAAAATAAAACACTCCCTATATCCGACATAACCGTGTCTAAGGAAAAAAAAAATCCACTGGGAAAAAGCAATCTTCCTGGTTCCCATTCTTTTTTATAGGTTATTAGCCTAACTGGCACACACTAAATAGCTTTCCGTTCACCTGGTGGTACACATGGGAAGAAACATATGACCAATGGAGTGTGGTCAAAGTCTGAGCCTCCCAGACCTGGAGCACAAGGCTCTCTCATTGGTTCAGATGTGTCACCACTTAGACATCAACCAGTTTCACTCTTCCTTCATGCTGGTCAGTGAGCACTGAAAATACACATAAAGAATAAAAAATTCTCATTCACAAGACAAACTGGCACACCAGAAATCCTTCCTTTTACTGGCTGAAAATTGCTCCCATTGGCTAATTATATATACATTTGCCGTTCCCTTTAGGTAAGTACACATAAAGCCATATGGCAGAAAACAGGAGCGATATCAAAGGACCTTAGAAACAAACTACAGAGGTAACAAACCACCAGCTCCACAACAGTCAGCAGAGATGGCATATGAGTATATGCAACTTTTGCTTCTAATCAACAGAAGGACTTGGTCAACATTTGCTGAGATACTGTGGTATTCAGTGACTGCAATGGGTACTAGGAAAATGAATATAATCTCAAGGAATTCACTGCCTAATATTTAGTCAGCCATGTCCCTCTCACTATCCCTCCTGTCATCGTACTTGGGAGCAAGGTGGCTCAGGCCTGAATTGTTTAGAAGGGAGGTCATCTAGTAACACTGCATACTAGAGGTTTCCTGTGATCATCTTTTCTTTTTTGGGAGCAGATAACAAAATAATTTAGAGTCATGCAGTGGAAACAGTAGGTGGCTCACTCTATTGTCTTTGAATAGTCTGACCCAAAACTTAATTGATTCTTTCTAAATTTGGCTTTTCTCATCTGATCTTGCTCCTCACAAACAGGTTTGTTAGAAAGCTTAAATTATTGAACACTGGCACAATCGTGGCATATGACCAGTGCTGATTAAATGTAGTTCTTATTACAGTATTCACAAAAGTATAGTGACTACATGGACGTGAAGGGTGGAGAGAAGACAGAAACTTCTCAGAGGAGGCAATCTTGAGAAGAAAGTTCAAAATCAGTCAACAATTCCTAAAAGACAAGCTGAAGGAAAGGGAATGGAGGGCAGTTTTAACTACAGTAATAGAAGTTGCCACAGCTCAGAATGTACGGCAATTCACAACGGTGTTTCCAGAGGAACAAAACGTGAAGGTGAAAATGGTGTAAGAGAAGCCTCGTGAGGCTACAGATCATACAGGAAACTCCATGCCACCTACAGTTTCATTCTCAGAGTGAATGAGGTAATGGCAGGGTTTTACATAGGATTTACATTTCAAACATTCAGAAGACAGATGAGCCAAATTTGAGTTTGTGGTATGTAAAATTGTAGGTAGATTAGTGGGGAGTTGAAGTTGTCTCGTCTCTTGGCCACGGTGCAGACATTGAGAGCAACATTAGAGGAAGGAGAACTTAAACGGATTCTCTTCTTCCCAATTCAGACCTCACTGCCCACACTCCTCTATAAATGGTGGTGGTTATTTGCTGCTGTCAAATTGCACCTGACTCATGGTAACCCCATGCATAATGAAATTGGAAGATTGTGATTTCAGGGTTTCCACTGGCTGAATTTTAAAAGTAGATCATCAGACCTTTTCTTAGTTTACCTTAGTCTAGTTGCTTGCTGAAATCTGCTCAATATCACAGTAACACGCACGTCTCCACTGAAGAGCACTGGGAGGGAACTGAGTCTGTGTTTCTCACCTACAATCACCTCTGCTGTCTCTACATTCAAATAACTACTCTCAAATTTGGGAGAAAAGAGAGAGGAAAGGGGAAAAGAGAAGGAGTAATTTGCTGTGCAAGGCAGAAAAGTTATTTTGGAGCAGTCTGTGTGTACTAACAATTTGGAAATCAAATAAGCACAAAAATTGAAACCTCTGTTTCTGCTAGTCCACATTGTCCCTGCTCTGAATTAGCTGGACTTCGGTTATGTTTTCTGTAAGTGACACTTTTTTAAGCTTTTAAGTTGGAGACTAGGATTATGCAAACTCAGTTTACCAGTTTTGCAATCAAAATGTAATTATATAAGAATTCAAGTCCCAAGTATACCAAGAAAAAGTTTCAAGCCTAGGCTTAAAATCAGAATCTGTGGAGTCTTTTCATTATATCATGTTGACAATAATATAAAGTTCCTGGGCACAAATGCATCTCAAAGCACATTCAAAATACAAGGGCTATAAGGCATGATAGACTTCTTATTTTCTCTGAAACATATAAATCCAGTATAAAGTTCCTTTTCTGTAGGGATGACAGGAAAATCTACACTCAAGAAGATTGAAACCCATCCAAGGTCTTAGGGATTTACACAGAACCAAAGCCCCAGGGAATCCCTCAACACCCAAGCAGTCATCTGGTATCTATTCACACTGGTTTTCCTTCTGGGTCAGGGGCTCCATTGTTCCATGCTATCTTTAGGCACAGGAACTAAAGGTCATGTCTGCTCTCCCTGGGAAGTCTTGCCATGTTCCTGGCACTGCCACTGGGATCAGCATGAGGTCCCTGTTCTCAGAGATTCAAGGTATCAGAGGTTTTTGCTTTGTTTTGTTTTGTTTCTGGGGGAGTGCATTGATACATCTTTTTATTTATTTATTTATTTTACCATTTGGCCTCCTCATATAGCCCTCAAAGACACAGAGGACCAAAATCCTGTCAGCAAGCTTAGGCTTTTACAGAATAGATGTTTTATTGTAAAATATGAAAAGATTAAAAAATCCAGAAGAAAGAAAACACTGAAGCATGGTTATATGCTTGAAATGGGGAAAAGAAAATTCAGAAGAATAAATCCAAGTAAGCATTATTATTATCTGAACTGATGCTAATGAGATGAGTTTGAAATACGTTGCCTTAAAGCTAACTACAGTCATTTCCTTTCCACAAGGTCGGTGGTCATTGAAACTTACCAGTCACTCCTTGGATGGCACTTAACAACAACAACAAGTTTACACCTTAGAGGAGAACTCAAAGCACCTGGTACATTAGCCACTAAAGACTGTGCTTAAATGTCATAGCATCATTTAGAAATAAAATTCTCTGTTGGCAAAACCACTGTCAACAAAAACAAAGGTGCATTTTTTTTTCCTTTAATAATACAAATAATCAAAACAGGCTGGAATGACTAAAGTTACAGAAAACACCTTATACCTTCTCATACCTCCAGTGCCCACCTCATGATAAATGTTCAAAAATGCATTCTGAAGGTATTAATAAAGTGGTAATTCTGGTGCGGCACTGTGGACTAATGCATCAGACTGCAAAGTCATTTGAACTGCAAGGTCGGTGGTTCAAACTCACCAGCTGCTCCCTGGAAACCCTGTACAGGGTTGCTATGGGTAGGAATCGACCTGACGGCACTTAACAAAAACTATAAATTATATAAAAAGAATAAGTAGGAGTGAATTATAAGAGGATTTAAATGTTTTTTTTTTTTCTATTTTATTTGCTTAGTTACACTTCTTGCTTTAATCTTCCGTGAGCTATTGGAAAATTAAATAGCAGCTATTTCTTTTGTGAGAGGATTATTATTCTAGCATCTACCCCCACTCCTACCATGGACAGACACATAGAAAATGAAGTTGCTTTTATTTATTTGTTGTGAGCCTTTTTAAAAAAGCTGTCTTTCGATGCTTGTGCAACAGCTATAGGTCCACAGGTATGTAATGACTCAGCAAAAATACTGATTTAGGTGCTCAATTATCCATTAAACAGTAGCCTATTTTAAAATCATCTTGCTTCCAAAGGCTGCATTGGTCTCCACAGGATGTATTCTATATTCGGGACCCCTGCAGTATCCATGGCTACAAGAAATCCCCTTCTCAAAGTACAGTATCGGAAACTTGAGCCCCTTTTCTGACTTAAATCAACAAATTTATTAATTAAAACAGAAGTTTACCATGTGTTATATTCACATTTCATAGTACATTTTTATACATCAAAAAGAAATAATACGTAAAAGATAAAATTTGTCATATTCTTCAACGAGCAAAATAATGGTTTATTATTTCTGCCAAGAACTTCTTAACAATAGAGTCCCTATGACGATCCATGTCTTAACTACTTTGCCCGTTGTATGTGCTAATTTCTATCCCTGCTTTCATGTATCGAGTTATCCTCACTTGAAAAAATAAAAACTTTTAGGGACATATGGCTTTTCTTCCACCTCCATGTTTCAAATTTACTTCAAAACACCTACACAGAGTTGGAGGTTTCTGAAGTATCAACAGCTGAAATGTCCCAGGAGCTGCAAATGTTTTCACATAGAGTCAGAGATGGAAAATTACTAGATTTAAAGAATGAAAAGGAAGGCAAAAGAGAGGTTATCTCAACATTGATTTATTTCGATAAGACTTGAAATGATCTAGTGAAAACAGGCGGATAGAAGAAACAATAGGTGTTAAGTTGCTTAAACTCTGAAATTTACAAAGCTATCAGTTAAACTATGCTTTAAAGTGGATTTTTACAGTTCTTATTAGAATTTCAAACATTAACTACAACTATTTCTTAGATAAATAAATATACTATATGTTTTAGGCAATGTGCTGTCTCTTAAAAATCACAACATGCAATAAAAAAGATTGGGTTAATGTAACATTAATAATTATGGGACTATCTTCAAACACAGTACTCTGAAAATAACATCTAAAATTAAGGAAGCAAAGAACACAACAGAAAAATAGGATTAACTCTGGCGCTGATGGTTTAATCAGAACATATTTCCCTTAGTACACAACTCAGTTTTCAACAACATGAAATGAATTTTACCATTTTAAAGTGATTGGTTAAAGTAGGTTTAGATTTGTTTCTCTAAAGGAAATTCTAATCTCTTCCACCCAAATGAACAAATATTGAACATAGCTACAAAGATTACTTATAGAGCTCACAGCGTTGGAGAATTTGGGAGTTCAAAGAGAAGTTTAGAAACTGTTGTGTTATAACATTCATAAAAAGGCAGCAAATATCTTAGAAATACTTTGCTTCCAAATACTTAAGTATATCCAATGAATGCATGCTTTATAAAAATAAAGCATACATACATGATCAATAAAGAGTCCTGGTGTAGCTCTGTAGAACAAGCAGTAGACTGCTAACCACAAGGTCAGGGGTTCAAACCCACCAGCTGCTCCTCGAGGAAACCTGTATAGGGTCGCTATGAACTGGAACGGACTCAATGTCACTTATTAACAACAATAATAAATGATTATGAGATTTAGATGACTATGTGAATGTTTAAAGTTTGGGAAAATATTTGATAGCATATCCTTTTTTTCTGTTATGTTTAAAAAAGATTTTATTTTTTTTTTGTAGTTGTGTATTTCAGGAGTTTTCTGCAAGGCATTAACATTCTAGCTAGCTAAAATGAAGCAGTGAGATTTTGATCAAACTGTGAAATGGCCCCAAATGTATCTGAAATTGTAGTTTTTCAAAATACCTTAAAAGACTGAAACATTGAAGCAAGTCTTTCGCAGACTTTTAACTTAAAAGTACCTTTTCGTCTATGATAAACTGATTCCATAACAAGAAAATCACAAACTTCAAACTGGAACCTATCTGCAGTATAAATATATCACAAAAAATATTCACAATCAGGACATTTCTGTATGAATGCAAATAATGCATCTTATATTCACAAACATCTTACAAAATGTATCCCTTGCCAATGCATCTCATGATATATACGACATGAACAAAATCCACCATTTGGTAGGCTTTACTGCTGCCACACTCTTAGTCACCTGACAAAAGTCAGCCAACTGCCAAACTGTACAATTTACATATCAACTGTGGCCTAGAAGCACTGTTTGTTCTTCATGGCTAATCAAACTAGACATTTCAAAATTGCTTTACTTCTGATTTCTAAATGTTGAAACTAGTAATGCTATATTGTGTCATAAAGCAGAAAACAAAAGCAATTTGTTTTAAGTGCCACCAAGTTGCTTCTGATGAGTCAGAACCAACTGTATTACATTTCCAAGGAGCAGCTGGTAGGTTTGAACCAGTAGCCTTGTGGTTAACAGTCCAATGCTTATCCTATAACACTACATCAGGAGTCCAGTGTATATATTAAAAGGTGGGAAAGATTATCCGTTTTAACCATTTACAATACTTTTTGATGTATTTCATGCTTAATGATACTCATTAATACAAAAATGGGGGGGGGGGCGGCGTAAGCTAATATGAAAGCTACCTAAAATACAGAAGTGGAGTCCTGATGTGGCATTGTAGGCTAAGCACTGGTCTAACCACAAGGTTGGTGGTTCAAACTGACCAACTGCTCCTCAGAAACCCTATGAACGGTCACTGTGATTCAGAACCAACTTGACAGCAGTTAACAACAAATGATGAACTTGCTTTTTAGTGGATTTGAATGTCGGCATTTAATTGCAATTCTAAAGATTTATTTCCAACTTTAATGGCAATTGCTTCTGAGTAAGGGTTATAGGAATGTTAGGGATCAAAAGTGAACAAGCTTGTAATCAACTGCATTAATATGTCAAATATATTAGTGAGTTTCACTTTCCTTAGGTTTAAATGAGGACCTCTCTCAGAGTGTTCTTTGATTAACATGGTGATTCACTGAGAAGCTGAGGCTGCCTCCTCAATTTGAGAGATGCTGTTTTTCTGATATATTCACCTGTTTAACTCAGATTACCCCAGATTAAACTTCTGGAGAAATTCTGAGACCGATAAAGAAACTTCTCTACAATGAGCTTACAAATAAGCAACAAGTCCAAATGACTAGCTTCTGTGTGTGTATGGCTGAAGGTCCCAAGGTGGTACAAATGGTTTGCACTGCACTTGAAGACTGGTGATTCAAACAAAATCTGGTGGTTGGTGACTGTGTGCGTGGAGTCAGTTCCAACTCATACGACCCTGTACAGGGTTTCCAAGGCTGCAAATCTTTACAGGAGCAAAACGCCTCATCTTTTTCCCACGGAACAGCTGGTAGTTTCGAACTGCCGACCTTGTAGGTCGCAGCCCAATTTGTAACCACTACACTACCAGAGCTCTTTAAACAAAACCTAGCAGTGCTGTAAACGAAAGGCCTGTGACGTGCTGTTATAAAGATTGTTCTTGTTGTTCAAGAGTGCCGTTGGATCATCTACAAAGATTATAGTCATGAAAATAATGTAAGGGCATTTTACATAGGATTGTGGGTTGATTGGGCGGAAATGGGTTTATTTTTATTTAATCTTTTGGTTTATAAAAACGACATACTTTAAAGAAACTCTAAAATCAAGATAAATAATACAATAACCTGGACAATAGTTTCAGAACAGAAAGAAGAAAAATTTGGGACATCTGTATTCAAATTAATATTGTTTTCCTAGATGATGTGAACTTGTAATACTGAACTATAAAAGACTAAGAAACAGATTACAAAATTGATTTTGCCCAAATAAAATAAAATATTTGAGCATTTTTAAACAACAGGAATGGGCTAAAGTAAGAAATAAATCAATCGAGTCTAATTACTTTGGTCCAACACTCACAAATAGATCGTGAAAAGCAAAGCCTTTGTTTTTCAAGGCTTCAAGGCTTTTCACTGAAGATCAATACAAAATCTGACAGTTTCTGTTGAAAAAATATGGCAGTACTATGATGGGAGGGTCCAATGTTGGACTCCTGGTTTGGCATTGTAGGATAAGCACTAGACTGTGAACCGCAAGGTCAGTGGTTCAAACTCACCAGCTGCTCCTCGGAAACTCTATACAGAGTGGCTGAGTCAGAATTGACTAGATGGCACTTAACAACAACTGTGGGAGAAGAATTTAAATGCTGGGTTTTAACTTTGGAACACACACACACAATGCAGGACTCTGCAATGGTGAAGAATAGCAATGAATCTGGAAAACACTTCATAACATGAATGAATCTCCAGGACATTATGCTGAACGTAATTAGTCAGTCACAGCAGAACAAATATTGTATGAGACTACTATTGTAAAAACTCAAGAACATTTTTTTTCATGCTAAAAGAAACATTCTTTGATGGTTACCAGTGGTGGGAGAGAAGGGAGAGTAATTCACTGGCTAGAGGATGTTGTTGTTGTTGTTAAATGCTGTTGAGTTGATTCCAACCCATAGTGACCCTGTATAGGGTTTCCAAGGAGCGAATGATGAGCTTGAACCATTGACCTTGCAGTTCAAATGACTTTGCAGTCTGGTGCACTAGCCCACAGCACCACGCCAGGATAGACAATATTAACTCAGAAGATGGGGGAAAGGGGCAGTATACAAGAAGAGGGAGATTGGCCAAAGAATTATGATGACAGGTGTACGCAGGCATACACAAGGAGGTATGCAAGGACTAAAGAGGATAGAGGTAATCGATAAGCACTGGTCTGTCAACCATAAGGTCCACGGTATCAGCCCGCCAGTCACATCATGAGAGAAAAATAAGGCTTTCTGCTCCCATAAAGAATTTAAAAGCCCCCAAAACCCTGTACAGGGATACTAGGAGTCGGAACCAACACAAGGCACTTAACAACAACAACAAAACAACCTTGAAACAGCAGTGTTCTGTGGGTAGATACATGAACAGATACACAGGCTGAACAGGTATGGGAGGAAGGGTGGTGGGTTAATACCCACAAATACGTAAGTGTTCAAAATAGGATACTTGTACATGGTATTTACCTTTGCTGCAACACACACTATGAATATGGTGGAGCACAGAGTGAGCAAAATGATGAACACTTCTTAGATATATTCAAACTTCTTAACGAAATGTGTTGTTGGACCTGGGGGTTCAGGGCTATATAGTATCAGGGGACACCAAGATCAACTGGCATGACATAGGTCACAAAGACAATGGTCTGCATCCTACTGTGGTGAGTAGCAACTAAGATCCTAAAAAGCTCCAAAGCAGCCATCTAAGGTACAACTATTAACCTCTCCAAGTGCAGAAAAAAAAAGAACGCTGAAAATTGGAAGACACTTGGTACCCATTTAGTCTCCATGACTCTAAGACCAGAGGCATAGATGGTGCCTGGCGACCACTACTAACTGCTCTGAAAGTGGGGGAGGGGGGAGACAATGTAAAGCAAAACTCAAAAAGATACAAAAAGAAGACCATGCTGGTTAGAAAGAGACTGGAGGAGGCCAAGATTTGGCCCTCATCTACCACTCAGGTCTGGAAAGAAACTCACCCTTGTGGTCCAATTTTCTGCCAAGCAGTTGTTGCTGTTACATGCTGTGGAGTCAGTTCTGACCCATAGCGACCCTGTACAGGGTTTCTGAGGCAGTAAATCTTTAAGGGAGCAGAACGCCTCATCTTTCTCCCATGGAACAGCTGGTAGTTTCGAACTGCTGACCTTGAGGTTCACAGCCCGACATATATATAGGAGAGAGAACAACACACTAGTAATGTATGCTCACCAAGGAACTGTCAGCTGAAAGTGAAACAGTATGATCTTATCTGTAAACCTTCACTGAATTCACTATAAAAGGTTAAAAATCTTTTTTAAGGTTAATCAAGGTAGAGTATTTGATACTTAAATTATTATAAGGGCACATGTTTCTAGAATACCTATAATCTGAAGGAAAAGAATCAAAACCTCTTCACTAAAAGGTTTTCTGAGAGTAAAATTCACTTTAAATGCAGGTAATAAATCATTGTAATGTCTAGGACATGAAGGGGAATGTGTTTATGTCATATGGCTTCATATGGTAAGCACTGGACTATGAACCAGAAGATCTGTGGTTCGAGCCCTCCAGCCACTCCAGCAGAGAAAGATGAGGCTTTCTGCTCCTGGGAACATTTAAAGCCTCAGAAACCCTCTACAGGGTGGCTAAGAGACAGAACTGACTGGACTGGCTTAGCAACAACAACATGAGGAATTTGATGTATTTTTAACAAAGACACAGTGAGCAAGCCTCGTTCAAATGAGCAAGCTCCTGCCTCTTAGAGAAAGCAAGTCACCTCATAAGAGAAAAAATGAAAGACTGGAATGCCGGAACCACAGAACAATTTGTTCTGCCAGCTTAGAACTCAGAGCAGGAATTTGGAGTTTACAGTATCCCGTATCACTTGCGGCATTCTCTCTTAAGGAAATGAAAATGGCATCTGTCTTCCTTATAAATACAGACAAAGTGCTGCCATTTTTTAGAATATAAAATTTGATGACAGATTTGAGCTACTTAGATAAAACTTCAAACTGCTACTTAACTTCATTCTCAAACTCAGGGCCCAATAACATGCCTGTTAGGAACTCAATTATTCTAAACTTTCAACTGACAGCTCATACAGTTTACTTAAATAGTTATAAAAATTACAGTGCAACATACTAGCTCAGGGTAATTTTTTCTCTCTTTCTTTAAATAAAAGACTGTATGCATGGTGAATTTTTGTTATTGTCTTTATAGTGAAAAAGAACCATACTTTCTAAGTAGTAAATTTAATTTTTCACCAGCTAGAATGTAACCACATTCTTTCACCATGGACAGAAAAAAAGAGACAAAAGAACAGGGTGAGTCTATAGGTGAGAAGATGAGGTATGTGAGCCCTAACAGGCCCAGAGAATGTCAAGAAAGCAATGGCCAGCTCTGTAACAACCCTTTCTACAGGTTCTCTGCCCAACAGAAGAAAAACAAAGAGAGCGAGACACAGCCTTGTTCTTCCTGACCAAAAGATCCAGAGAGAAAGGGAGCCAGGCCCCATCGGAATCTCACAAGTTCTTTATCTCAAATGGAACTAGCCAAGAAGGGTAGGGCTCAAGCAGTAGTTGAAGTTAAAGGCCGGAATTTTTCTTCTGGCTTCTAAGACTGTAAATGCTAAAGAATTCAACAGCAGTATTTGCTGACTCTGCCACCTCCAGATCTGACACAAGAAGAGATCTGACACAAGCTGTCACTGTGTGCCTTGATTTCTTGGTGTGCCAAAGTTCACAGTGAGGATAATAGCAGGACCCAACCCCATGCTAAGGTCTTCTACTAATGACTATCATCTTGAATTTCACGGTGATGATTTTGTCAGTCATTTGATAGACAAAATAAAGTGAGGATTAAATGAGTTAATCAATGTAAAATGATAGGCACATAAAGGCAAAATAATCCTCAGTTTGATAATGTTGTGCTGGCAAATTCTTTGAGAATCTCAAATAAAACTTTCATTTGTCTGCATTCAAATACTTTAATGCTGGGTTGCTCCAGGAATAAAAAAATGTCTAGGATTCAGATGACCAAACAAGGGAAACAGAATGCTGTACTGCTGTTGTTCAATGCCTTTGAGCCTGTTCTGACTTTATCGGCCATGTAGAGGCTTTTCAATGCAAATCTTTGCAGGAGCAGAAAACCTTATCTTTCTCCCATAGCAGCTGATGGGCTCAAACCACTGATCTTGTGGTTCGCAGTCCAGAGCTTATCACACAGAGCCACTGTGCTCCACGATGTCCTGTTAGACAGGTTCAATTCTCAGAAGGATCCTACAAGATAGAAATGATTCCTGGCGTTAATTGCCATTGAGTTGATTCTGACTCTTGATCACCCCATATCATCAAGCCTATCTTCAAAGATGCCTCTGAGTGGATTTGACCAATCATTAGTCCAGCAATGAGGTGCTAAAAAGGAGCCCTGATGGCACTTTGGGCTATGTTATTGGGCTGCTAACCACAAAATTGGTAGTTGAAACCCACCATGTACTTGGCAGGAGAAAGCTAAGGTTCTTATTCCTATCAAGAAAGATAAGACTGTAAATCTGCTCCTGTGAAGATCTGCAGTCTCAGCAACCCTAAGGAGCAGATCCACTCTGTCCTATAGAGTCACTAGAGTCAGAAGCAAGTAGATGACAGTGGAGTTGATGTGGTGGGTGTGGGGTGTGCCAAATCATTTGAATCACCCAGGAGCTCCAAGATGGATGTTTAAAGGTCACAAAACACAGCTTCTCCTTATGTAGGAATCACATGTGATTTACTCCTCAGTCCTCTGACATCAGCCTCAAAAGGTATGGTGTTTTATTACTTAATAACCTTAGTTATGGTAAAGCTCTAGAAATCTCTTTTCATTAGTCCTCCCATTAGTCTTACTATTGTTCTTTGGAGCAACAAAATCACCCTATTCCATCTCCCACATGGAGGCTTTTATAATATTTAAAGACATCTCTTACAACTCTTTTATATCGCATCTTTACCAGATTAGATCTTCTGATTTTCTTCAAGTTAGTTATTTCTCGTGATCTGACTAGAAAAATTCTCTCTCTTTCACTTGCACTATGGAAAAATTAATAATATAAAAGGCGTGGTGGCAAGGAAGAAGAAGCATGGTGGCAAAGAAGAAGAGCTCATTGAGAATTATCTTGTGTGCTGAGTGATTCTACCAATAGAAGTGTGCTATATTTTTCAATTGTATGGAAGCAGAGGAAAAACAACAACACTGAAAACAATTGTTTTAATCAAGAACAGAATTCTGATGTCAAATAGCAATATTAAACACAATGAATCAAGTTTCTTTCCTGTGGAGTTCCTTATGTTGCTGTTGTTCTTGGTAAGTGCCATTGAATTGGTTCTGACTCATAGCACCCCTGTACAGGGTTTCTGAGGATCAGCTGGGGGCTTGAACTGCTGATCTGTGGGTTACAAGTTCAGTGCTAATCCTACAGTACTACACAATGGCTATATATATATTATGCATTATTTTGCAAATGTCTTCTTTTACAAATATATTTTGGATAATGCTCTTGAACCAATTTCTGCTTTATGAAGAAAGTTAGGCTCCTCACCACTGTGATCCTTTTGGTGATACAGAGATGTCACCTGACCTCTGAGAGTTTAATTACCAAGTATTTGCTGTTAGGTACAGTTGAGTCGGTTCTGACTCATAGTGAACATATGTACAAAAAATAACAAAACACTACCCTTTTTTGCACCATCCTCACAATCATTCCTGTGTTTGAATCCATGGTAGTTACTCTGTCGATCCATCTCACTGTGGGCATTTCTCTTTTATGCTTGCCCTCTACTTTACCAGACACAATAGCCTTCTCCAGGAACAGATCCTTCCTAGTAACATGCCCAAAATCTGTGAGACAAAGCCTCACCATCCTCACATCTAAGAAGCATTCTGACTGTACTCCTTCCACAGATATATTCATTCTTTCAGCAATACATGATATATTTAATAGTGTTTACTAGCCATGGCTTAGAGTCCTAGTATGGTGCTGGGGGCTAATGTGTCAGACTGCAAAGTCATTTGAACTGCAAAGTTTGTGGTTCAAATTCACCAGCTGCTCCTTGGAAACCCTATGTAGGGTCGCTATGGGTTGGAATCAACTCAATGGCATTTAACAACAACAAAACCAGTCATGGCTTGGACCAGGTGCACCTTAGTCCTTAAAGTTCCATCTTTGCTTTAAGATATTTTGAGGATATTTAAAAAGATATTTTGCAGTACATTTGTCCAATGCAATACATCAACTGACTTCTTGACCACTCCCATGGGCATTGATTATGGATTCCAGTAAAATGAAATTTTTGACAACTTTCATCTTTTCTCCACTTACTATACTCTCCCTTCTTTGTTGAGGAAAAAGGGATTTTCCTTTTCTTTATGCTGAAGTATAATACATGTTAAAGGTTTCAGCCTTTGACCTTTATCAGTATGTGCTTTAAGTCTCCTTCACTTTCCACAAGAGGAGGAAAAGACGATAGAATTAGCAAGATAAGGGGTGCTGTTTTGTCTCAAACACTGCCCCGCTTCCTTGTTGAGTAGGAAAAAATATCAAATGACATGAGCAGGAAATACAGAGGAAAGAAAGACTGATGAACAGTGGGGAGACCTTGCAGAAATAGAAAACACTGTATTTGGCCTGAGCATCACTACCAACATTATGGATGCTAATGGAAAACGAAAGGACACCATATTACATTTATACTATATATTCTTATTTCATCTTGAATTTCAGGGTGATGACTGTGATTCATGTGTAACAGTAGAAAGCTGTTTACATGGTTTTGGTCAACCAATCGATCTTACCAGAACTACACCAGGGATAAACTGATGACCCGTCACTTGTCTGTTACTTTGTCCTACTGTGGTGGTTTGCATGTTGCTGTGATGCTAGAAATGATACGAGCAGAATTTAAATACCAGAAAGGTCACCCGTGATGGATGGATTTCAGCAGAGCTTCCAGACTAAGAGAGATTAAGATGAAGGAGAGACTACGACTGAATGATTAGTTACTGAAAACCTTAATAATAGCAGTGGAACATTATCAGATATAGTGCCGGAAGAGGAAAGCATGCATAGCATGAGTTTATTGTCAGGTATAGTGAAGGACAATGAGCATCTCAGGATGGAAGGCTCCCAAAGAGGACTAGGCAAAAGCTTCCTCACAGTAGAGTGGACCATGATGATGCAAATGGAATAAAGCTTTCAGTACCTTCATTTGCTTATGGGGCACAACTCAAAATGAGGGAAAACAGCTGCAAACATTTAAAAACTTCTAATAATCAGAACATGGAATGTACGAAGTATGAGTCTAAGAAAGTAGTCAAATCTAGGAAAGTAGTCAAAGTATGAATCTGACTAAAGTAGTCAAAATGAAATGGAACACATAAAGGTCCAAGGCATTAGTGAAGTGAAACAGATTAGTACTGGTCATTATGACTCTGACAACAATAGAGTTTACTACAATGGGAACAAATTGAAGAGGAATGATGTCACATTCATTATCAAAAAGAGCATTTCAAGTTCTTTCTTGAAGTACAATGCTATCTGTGATAGAATAACATCCATACACCTACAAGGAAGACCAGTTAATACCACTGTTGTTCAAATGCACATGCCAACCACTAAAGCCAGTAATGATGAAACTGAAGAATTCTACCAACTTCTTCAGTCTGACATTGATCAAACATGCAATCAAGATGTATTGGTAATTACTGGTGATTGGAATAGGAAGGTTGGAAACAAAGAGGAAGCATCAGTAGTTAGAAAACATGGCCTTGGTGATAGAAATTATGCTGGAGATCACATGATAGAATTCTACAAGACCAATGACTTATTCACTGCAAATATATATATATATTTTTAAACAACAACATACAAATTAACTATACACATGGACCTCACCAGTTGGAATACTCAGGAATCAAACGGATTACATCTGTGAGAAGAGACAGAAGAAAAGCTCTATATTATCAGCCAAAAAACGGTGAATAGCAGACTGTGGAATAGAGTACCAATGGTTTCAACATACAAGTTCTGGTTGAAGCTGAAGAAAATTAAAATAAGTCCATGAGATCCAAAAAATTACCTTGATCATATCCTACCTGAATTTAGAGACCATCTCAAGAATAGATTTGATGCATTAGACATTAATGACTGAAGACCAGAAGAATTATGGGATGACATTGAGAAGATCATGCATGAAGAAAGCAAAAGGTCACTAAGATGACAAGAAAGACAAAAAAAGACCAAAATGGAAGTCAGAAGAGACTCTGAAACTTGCTTTCCAGCATACAGATGCTAAAGCAAATGGAAGAAATGAGTAGAACATTTCTCGAGAAGACAAAGTCAAATATTATAATGAACTGTACAAAGACCTGGAGATAGAAAGCCAATAAGGAAAAATATGCTCAGCATTTCTCAAGCTGAAAGAACTGAAGAAAACCCTCAAGCCTCAACTTGTAATATTTAAGGATTCTATGGGCATAATATTTAAAGATGCAGAAAACATTAAAGTAGATGGAAGGAATACACAAAGTCACTATACCAAAAAGAAATAGTCAATGTTCAATCATTTCAAGACGTAGCATATGATCAAGAGCCAATGACACTGAAAGAAGAAATCCAAGTCAAACTGAAGGAATTTACAAAGAACAAGGCTCTGGGAAGTGATAGAATATAAATTGAAATCTTTCAACAAACTGATGCAACACTGGAGGTACTCAATTATCTATGTTAAGAAATTTGGAAGACAGCTATTGGCCAATTGATTGTAAGGGATCCATATTTGTTTCCATTTCAAAGAGAGGTGACCCAACAGAATGTGGAAGTCATTGAACAATATCATTAATATTATATGCATGTAAAATTGTGCTAAAGAGATTTTTAAACTGTCTGCAACAATACATCGGCAGGAGAATGTCAACATTCAAGTTGGATTCGATGAGGACATGGAATGAGGTGTATCATTGCTGATGTTTTAGCTAAAAGCAGAGAATACCATAAATATGTTTACCAGTGCTTTATTGACTATGCAAATTCTTTTGACCTTGTGGATCATGAGAAGGTATTGATACCATTGTGAAGAATCAGTATTCCAGAACCCTTAATTGGGCTCATGAGGAACCTATACATTGACTAAGAGGTAGGAAAGAACAAATGGATACTGAATTGTTTAAAATTTGGAAAGATGTGTGTCATGGTTATATTCTTTCACCATATGTATTCAATCAATATGCTGAAGACATAATCTGAGAAGCTGGATTATATGAAGAATGTGGAATTATAATTAAAGGAAAATTCATTAACAACCAGCAATATGAAGATAATATAACCCTGCTTGCTGAAATCTAACAGGACTTTAAGCCCTCACTGATGAGGTCAAAGACCACAGTGCCTTCAGTATGGGTTGCACTTCAATGCAAAGGAAACAAAATCCTCACAACTGGGCCAATAAATAACATCATAATAATGAAGAAAATATTGAAATCGTCAAATATTTCATTTTGTTTGGATCTATTATCAATAATCGTGGAAGCAGCAGTCAAGAAATCAAACGAATTGTTTGTATTAGGCAAACTTGCTGCAAAGACCTCTTTAAAGTGTTCAAGAGAAATATATCAGTTTGAAGACTAAGGTGCACCTGACCTAAGCCATGGTAATTTCAATGGCTTCATATGACATGAAAATTACACAATGTATAAGAAAGATTTCAAAGAATGATGCATTTGAGTTATGATGTTGGAGGAGAATCTTGAAAGTACCACGGACTGCCAGAAAAACAAACAAATCAGTGTTGGAAGAAGTACAGCTAGACTGTTTCTTAAAAGTCAGGATGGAAGACACTTTCTTTCTCATACTTCAGACATGTTACTAAAAGGAACCAGTCTGTGGAGAAGGATATCATGCTTGGTAAAATGGAGTGTCAGTGAAAAAGAGGAAGATCCCCAATGCAATGGACTGTCATAATGGAATCAGTAATGACATCAAGCGTTACAACAATTATGAGGTTTACACAGGAACAGGTAGTGTCTCCTTCCATTGTGCATAGGGTTGCTATGAACTGGAGCCAATTTAACAGCCCTTAACAACAACCACAATAATCTGACAGCAGTCTGGAAAAATACATTTATCTAGAAGAGACAGGAGTACTCAACTCATCATAAATCTGTTTCAGCCCTCAAGACATAAGGTAAAAAACACATAGGTAGTAGCAGATGAAATGCTGATGATCACCAAAATATCAACAGAGTTCTAGAGACTGCTTGGGAATTAGTCTTCGGGGAGAAGAAGTTGTTAAAGAAGAAGAAGTTGTTAAACAAAACTACTATTTTCTCTCTGCAAGGGAGGATGTTAGAACAGTGGTTCCAGTAATGCAAGTTTGTATTACAAGGAAATGAGTTTGTCCTGAGGAAGTAGGATAAATTCAGTCTTAGAGAAGGTGAACTGTTTTAAACTAAGACTGGAGAGCTGCTAGGCAGACAGTTAAAACTGAGTGTTAAGGTGGAGGTCAGAGCTGACCTAGGGGTCAAAATGTGTATTTGGATTTCTTCTTCTTTGTAAAAAAAACTTTCAGGTTTGCCCACAATTCTACATAAGACACACTGGATTTTTAAGTTATGCATCCAGGATAATGAATATAATACTCACAATGATGTGGATAAGCCCTGGAATGACATGGTAAGGGTGAGCACTGGACTGCTAATGGCAAGGTCAGCAGTTCAAACCTACCGGCCACTCTTTGAAACTCTAAGTGTCAGAACCGACTTGACAGTACACAACAGTGACAACCATGATATGGGTACTGTTTCTATTAATGCCAACGGAGACAAAGAGACTGAGTTCAGATTTTAGCGGTCTTACTATAGGCCTATGTTGTAGTTTGTAGCCAATTAAAATCTTCAGATCTTTTTTTCCATATGCATCAGTGCTTTACTTGTCTCTTATCTGTATAATAACATTTTAATTTAAATATAGTATTTCGTGTTTTTTCCTGTTATATTTAATCTTTTTGGTTTGGGTCCAGCAATTCAGTCTGCCAAAAATTTAGATTGCTAAATAAGGGATACCAATCAGTTGTTTTCTATCTTCTCCTGGAGAAACCAAGGAACTTTGAGTTAAAAATATATCATGAAGGATGTGGGTAAGAGGAAGAATTTCCTAAAGGAAGGATCATAGAAACTGAATAGGTATACGGACATTTTTGCCTTTACTTTTTGACTCTTTTCTTTTAAATAAAGAAGTTTTAGCTTATTGAAAGTAGTTGAAACATAGTCTTCTAAGGGACCACTCTTCCTGCCTAAAGAGAATTGGTTACTTTTACTTTGGGTTCAAGGAACCCTGGTGGCACAATGATTAAGTGCTTGACTGCTAGTTATAATGTTGACAGTTCAAACCCAATAGCTGCTCTGTGGAAGACAAGACAAGGAAATCCAATCCCATAAGTCAAGGTTGCAGTCTAGCAAGTCCTAAGAGTCAGTTCTCTTTTGTTGTATTAGGGTCACTATGAGTTGGGAGTTACATAATGGCCCGCAACAACAATTTCACATTCCAAATCATAATATCTGTAAGATATCCTGCCCTTTACCCATTTTCCTTCTCTTTGTGCTGGACCATAGAGAACTTGAGGATTGGAATCATATTATTCTTTGTATCCCAAGATACATGTTGTTTTTGTTGCAAAGTGCTGTTGAGTCAGCTCCAAATCACAGCGACTCTGAATAGGGTTTCCAAGAAGCTGCTGGTGGGTTTGAACTGCTGAACTTGTGATTAGCAGTCCAGTGCTTATCCTACAGTGTCATACCACCAAGATATATAATGAGAAGTAAATGTTTTGACTTTACAAATCAATGAACAGATTAGAAGGAAGATCTGAGAGGGAAGGAATTCAGTATTTCATCAACAAACATTTGACATTTCAGGATAATGCACTGCACTTCAAGGTTGGTTAGAACCACAAGGTTAGTGATTGAAACTCACCAGCAACTCCTCAGAACTCCTCTCCCAGATGAGTTGGAACTAACCTGATAGCACTTAGCAACAACACCCACAATATAATGCAATGGTATGTGATTAGTTCATGAGCGTGCTTGCTTTTAACACCTAGAATCAACTTTGGCAGAAAGACATCTACAGAGGAGGAGGCTATTTTCTCTTAGTTGAGTGACTTGGTCAAATATTACATTTGGCACATTGACTATTCACTGTTGTTATTGTTACGTGATGTCCAGTCAGTTCCTACTCACAGAGACCCTGCATAGGGTTTCCGAGGTTTTAAATCTTTGTGGGAGCAGAAAGGCTCATCTGTCACCCCCAGAGCAGCTGGTAAGCTCAAATTGTGGACCCTGTGGTTTGCAATCCAGTGCTTCTTGTATGGAGCCACTATGCTCCCCTGACTATTCATAAGAATTAATAAATTTTCAATTCTCATTTATAAGTATGCTTCAACAACCCATTAAAAGCAACAAGGTCTGTTTTCTTTGTAACTTGCAGGTCTAAGGTGAATTTATAAACTGTGACTTCAATATTTTACAAAGGGCTCTGGACATTTGCGAAATGTTATGCATATGTGTGTATTATTGACTATGTAAAGGAGCTCTGGTAGCATAGTGGTTACAAATCGGGCTGCGAACCTCAGGGTCAGCAGTTTGAAACTACCAGCTGTTCCATGGGAGAAAGATGAGGCTTTCTGCTCCCGTACAAATTTACAGCCTCGGAAACCCTGTACATACAGGGTTGCTATGAGTCGGAACCGACTCCATGGCACAAAACAACAACAACAAAGGCCGTTAAAAATTTTTATTGTGAATTGAGTGAAGCTTTCACAGATAAGATCATCAGCTAGATATTCAACAATCCTACACTCTGCTTCATCTCAATGACTGCAATCCCCTCCCTACAACAACAGTTATCCTGCTTCCTCCTGTGCTATTTCTCCACCCACCATTCCATCGCTTTTCAACTTTGACCTTAGGGTTGCCCTTTTGATCTTTAATGATTGACCATTCCATAGGGAGCATACCTTCCTTACTAGTGCTGTTGTCCTCCCTGCTTATCTATAGACAGCTTGGCGGAAAATTGGGCCACGATCATTTCTTTCCAGACCAGAAGTGCAGTCAAGAGCCATAGTTTCTGGTCCCTCCAGTCTCTGTGTGACTAATAAATCTGACCCTTTTTATAATTTTAAGTTGTGTTCTACATTCCCTGCCACCCTGCTCAGGATGGGTAATGCTAGCTGGCTACCATTTAGCTCTTGGTGTCTTAGAGTTGTGGAGACTGATGTTCACATATTCCACTTTCCACTACTCCACTAGACGCTCGATTCCAAGGATCTTCAATTCTTTCTTTTGCCCATGGAGAGACCAACAGTTGGCACCTTAGATAGCCACTCATTAGCTTTTAAGATCCCAGATGCTACTTAGCAAAGCAGGATGTAGAATACTGTCTTTGTGGCCTATGTATGCCAATGACCTTGAGGTCCCCTGAGACTAAGGCCCTGAGCTCCCAGGCCTAGCAACTCATTACCTTAATACATTTGACATATGTCAGAAGCTTTCATCACTTTGTCTGCTGTATGTTCCATCACTTTTAGGTGTGTTTTACAGAAAGGCTTTTGACTGTGTGGACCATGACAAGCTATAGATAACACTGCGATGAATGGGCATTTCAGAACAGTTCACTGTGCTCCTGAGCAGCTTGGACATAGCCCACAGGACAATTGTTAGAACAGAACAAGGGGATACTGACTGGCTTAAAAGCAGTAAAGATGTGCATCAGGGCTGTATTCTTTTACCATACGTATTCAATTTGTATGCTGAGCAAATAATCTGAGAAGTTGGTTCATATGAAGAAGAACATGCCATCAAGATTGGAGGAAGACTCATTGCGTTGACATCCTGCAACACGCAGATGGTACAATCTTGCTTGCTGAAGGCGAAGAGGACTTAATACTTACTGCTAATGATCAAAGACCACAGCGTTCAATATGGATTGCATCTCCATGTAAAGAAATAAAAAATCCTCACAATTGGACCAATAAATAACATTATGATAAATGCCAAACACTTCATTTTGCTTGGACCCAGTATCCACACTCATGGAAGCAACAGTCAAGAAATCGAACTACGCACTAGGCAAATCTGTTGCACAAGACCTGTTTAAAGTGTTCAAGAGCAAAAATAATCATTTTGAGGACTAAGGTGTGCCTGATTAAAGTTATAGCATTTTCAATAGTCTCAGATGCCAAGTGATGGACAATGTGTAAGAAAGACCATGGAACACTGCATTGGAGTTATGGTGTTGGAAATGAATATTCAAAGTACATGGAATACCAGAAGAACAAACAAATCTTGTTGGAAGAAGTATAGGCAGAATGCTCCTTAGAAGTAAGCATGGTGAGACTTTGTCTTGCATACTTCAGACGTACTATGGAGGCACAAGTCGCTGCAGAAAGACACTAGGCTTGGTAAAGTGGAGGTTCAAGAAAAAGAGGAAGAGCCAAAATGAGATGAACTGACACTGTGGTAAGAGCAATGGGCTCAAGGGTAACAACAATTGTGAGAATGGGGCAGGACCAAACAGTGTTTTGTTCTGTTGTGCATCGGGTCACTATGAATTGAAACTGACTTGACGCCACCTAACCAACAATAACAATATGTATATACTCATCCCCTGTTGTAAATATACAAACCCTGGGTACACTACTTCATAAGGTCCAGATTGCACATAAATACTCATTGTAATTTTTCTTTGTAGCCTTTTCTCCAGCTTGTACACCATGCGAGGGAGGTCTAACTAGCAACATGATCCCTTTGGCACACAGCAGAACTCTGAGGAACAGAGAGCTAAACAATAGTTTTCAAGGTGCCCCATCACTCCTCCATTTCCATTTTTTATTTTCTCTTGATTTCCAGAATTCTCTTTCCTTCACAGAAGTACGATGACTATGTACAGACTCACGGTAATATTACATATTAAAGTATAAAATGAGACAGACAACTGAATGCTTCTCCTGGGGACTTGACAACAGGCAAACACTAAATTAATGAGTTTTCTACATGCCATTACTGTGCTACATATTAGAGGTCCACGGACTCTAGAGCTGGGCGCTTTGTTAATAACAAAAATACCACAGTACTGCAGAGAAGCACTTTATGATTTGCAGAGCATTTTCAGATACATTATCTCATTTCCAAGAGACCACACAGTAAATTGGACAGTATGAAGGCTGATCAATATTACAATCTAGAGCTTTAGAGATATTGTCCGTAGACTCATCAACACACTGGGGGTTGTCAGGAATGGAAGCTTAACTAGCAAATGAAACAATCTGCATGCAGGCTTAAATCAACTTTGAGTAAAATTAGAAAATGTCATAATGCATTCAAAATTTGTATGCAGTGTTCGTGTGAAATTAAAAATCTGCAATATGCTTTGAATTATGAGAGTAGAAATGGGTAGCTCATCTATTAGTCTGATACCAAACCAAACCAAACTCATCGCTATCGATTCTAACTTAGAGTGAGACGCTACATTTTTATGGACGCAGATCGATTGCTCTGACAGGATGTTTTAAAAAACAAATTTTAGGAACCTTTGTTCTTAAATAATAAAACAGAAGAAACTAAGTTGCATAGGTTTGTTTACTGGTCCAATAAATAAATATAATTAGCATATATATGGAAACTCAATTGGTTAAATCAGTTTGGTAAAATGAGAACGTTGCCTTCTATCAAAATCCAAGTAAATGTTTCTCCTTGCCAGACATGGTTTAGTAACTGTGGTTCTAATTCCAGAATTAAGCCCTGGAAAATGACTTTGTTGCTGCTTAGTAGTTAGAGAAACTGAAAAAAGGAGAAACATCAGTATAGGGATTGAGGCAGGTAAACAGAAAAAAATAACACAAAGACTATTAAATGTCTGTAAATTTGCCAACTGCACTAAAAGTCCACAGCCAGTGATTTGATTTCGACTCATGGAGATCCTTAACGGACAGAGTAAAACTTCTCTTTAGGGTTTCTGAGACTGTAAATCTTGACAGGATCAAGCAGCTCCACCTGCATCCTGCAGATTGGATGGTGGGGTTGAACTCCTTGCTAATGTTGTAGAGAATAGCTCAATGCTTAACCCACTGCACAATCAGGGCTCCTTCTTAACTGCATACAAGAAAAAAATTCCAAACCAACTGCTATCAAGTGAATTCTGACTCATGTTGCTGGTTCCAACTTATAGCAACCCTTTGACCAACAGGATAAAATACTCCCTGGTCCTATGCCATCCTCACAATTGTTGTAACGTTTGAGATGACTGTTGTTGCCCTGTGTCTGTCCATCTCATTGCAGTCTTTTATGCTGAGCTTTCACTTTATCAAGCATAATGTTCTTCTCCAGGAACTGATTCATCCTGAAAACATGTTCCAAGTATGAGAGACGAACTCTTACCATCCTCACTTCTAAAGAGCATTCGGACTGTACTTCTTCCAACACAGATTTGTTTGTTCTTTTGGCTGTCCATGGCACTTTCAATATTTTTT
>NW_006408637.1:894505-896029 GCF_000296735.1 Chrysochloris asiatica | reverse complement strand
ATAAGCACTAGACTGCAAACCAGAGGCCTGTGGTTTGAACCCATGGGGAACAGATGAGATTTTTCTGCTCCTGTGAAGATTTGGAACCTCAGAAACCCTACACAGAGTCACTATGAGTGGGAACCAACGCCATGATACTTAACAACAACAAAAGGAAGCTAGGATAAGAGGATGTGTTTCAAAACAAACGAGGCTTGTTGTTATTGTTGTTCGGTGCTGTTGACTCAATACTAGCACAGAGCTGTTATCTTACACACAACAAGACAAAACAGTTCCCAGTCCCGAGTCAACCTCACAACAGTTGCTACGCTTGAGTTCATTGCTGCTGCCACTTTGCCAATCCATCTTATTGGGGGTCTTCCTCTTTTTCACTGACCCTCCATTTTACCAGGCAAGGTATTCTTCTCCAGGGACTGGTCCTTCTTGATAATATGTCCAAAGTATGAGAGACGAAGTCTGACCATCTTGGTTTCTAAGGAGCATCCTGGCTGTGCTTATTTCAACACAGATTTTTTGGTTCTTGTGGAAGTTCATGGCACTTTTAATAGTCTCCTCTAACCATAACTCAAATGCATCTATTCTTCTACTGTCTGTGTTACTGATTGTCTAACTGTCACATGCATATGAAGGTATTGAAAATACTATGGTTTGGGTTAGGTGCACCTTAGTTCTCAAACTGACAACTTTGCTCTTGAACACTTTAAAGAGGTCTTGTGTGGGGGATTTGCCCAATGCAATGAGTTGTTTGATTTCTTGACTGCTGCTTCCATGGGTATTGATGATTGATCCAAGTAAAATGAAGTCTTTGGAAACTTAAATATTTTCTCCATTTTTCTTGATGATCGTTATTGGTCAGAGTGGTGAAGATTTTTATTTTCTTTACACTGAGGTGCAACCCAGTGTAAAAAACACACAAAAAATAAATAACAAAATGGCAGACATCACTTAATATCAGTAATTGTTGTTAGGCACCAACGAGGCAGTTCTGACTCATAGTGACTGTATTCACAACAGAAACACTGCTCCATTGTGAAACATATTAAACCATATGATTGTCTGATTCAAAATGGCCAATACCGGCCCATTTCAGCTCACCAATGCCTAGGTTATAGATCTTTATGCATTACAATTATTTTGGGAAGGTGTGGGGGTCTGGGTGGGCAGGAATAAAGAGTGAGAGTTGGGATTTTGGCTAGGCCTAGGAATGTTAGGGTTATGGTTAGGACTAGGGTTAGTGTTAGAGGTGAGGGTTGGGCTACGTCTAGAGTAAGGTTTGGTCTAATTTTCAGTGTTACAATTAGGTAGATATTTAGTTGTTGAAATCTATTTGTTTCCTCTTCATTTGGAACTTTTGTAACTGGATTAGTCCTTCCCTACTTTATGGGTTTGTTCTTGCAACTGTACCTCTGGTTCTCTCTTTTCAGTCTTACAGGACAGTTTTACTTTGCACACTTTTATATCTGGGATGCATCTATGTAGTATTGTCATATATGTTAGCCTCATGTTGTTGTCGGCTATAGTTGG
>NW_006408637.1:891961-893710 GCF_000296735.1 Chrysochloris asiatica | reverse complement strand
AATGGCTTTCTTCTTGTCTTATATGACATCAGGGAATTTTTTTCCCCCAACAACTCTCAGATAATGTTCTCTTTGGGTTTCTTTGTCTTTTCCTGCTATCACACATAAGTTATTTCTCTTGATAGTGTTCCTCATAAATAGCAGCCTTTCTTAGGATATTTTTGTTCTTTTATATGATTGTTCCTCTAGCAGATGATTATTGAGACATTTTATTCATGTTTAGTAAATTCAACTTTCCATTGATTCAGTTCTGTTCCTTTACACTTTCAGTGTTATATGTTTCTAAACCTTAATCTTCTGCCTTTCAAACTGCTGTTTTTTATATGGTTCCCACTGTTTTTCTATTATTTTGTAAATTTGTTTCCTGAATTTTTTCATAATTTTGCCAGTTTTCTTTGATTTCATCTTTAGTTTTCTGAATCTTTCTCTCAATTGGTGGAAGTTGTCTAATTTTTGTTGTTGCTAATACCTTTGAGTTGGTTCTGACTCATAGTGACCCTGTGGAGGGTTTCAGAGAAGCAGCTGGTGAGTTTGAACTGCAGATGTGGTTTCAATGGACCTTGAGGTCAAGTGCTTACCCTAGGTGTCATACCAGGACTCCTAATTTCCTAAGCAGTACTCTTTTAAATTTCTTTCCAACTATGTCTGATACTATTTCTGGTGCTATATTTTCTGACCCTATTTTGGTGACTTGTTTGAGGTGCTCTTTCTTGATTTTTGTGTAAGGTGAAATTGCCTATTTTCTTTAAGACATTATAATGTTGTATTTGTCTTTAACTGATTGTAGAATGATTGTATAATATCCAGGCACTCCCCAACTGTGAGTGGCTATCCCAGTGGATACAGTAGAAACTGAAAGCGTGAATGTAGTTAGTTCTCTGCTCACTGTTTGCGTAGTATAGTTCATGGCTGGTTTACACATCACCAGAAACAGTGGCACTATGCCTGGTTCCTACTACCAGGCAGAGTAGAGGTAGCAGAGGAGGGGCTGCTACTGACCACTGGATTAGAGAGAGTGGGGTCTGGTTGTGCCTCCTGTATGCCAGGAGGTCACTGAACTAGGAAGACTTGCACCCCTTACTGCCAACCCCCATTCATGTCCTGTGCCCACTGGCCGCTATATCAACAGGTCATTGCAAAAGCTCAAGGTCGCTTTGCTGCAGCACACCAGCCAACAGGCACCCATTGTTCTTTTCACTGTTCTTGTTCAACTTCCTCTACCAGTCAGCACTCTCTCCACCTCTCTGTCCTATCCTCTGATGCTCAGGGTTCCAGGCTCACAATCTTTAGATCTCTCTTTCACTGGGTTTCCCATGTTTTTGTTGCAGGGGGTCAGCTCAGGTCATGTGTTGCTCTGCCATCTTGCCCCATTTCATTTTTGACAACTTCTAATTTTCCAGGATTCATGCTTCATACATTCCACATTCTGATTATTAATGGTTGTTTACAGTTGCTTCTTCTCATTTAAGTTGTGTTCAATCAGAAAATGAAGGTCCTGGAAGCTTTTCTCTATCCATGGCATTAAGGTCAACTCTACGTTGAGGAGGAAGCTCTTGCCCAGTCATATTTTGAGTGTCTTTCAACCTGAGTGGCTCATCTTCTAACTATATCTATGTTCCACTGTGATTCATATGATTTTCAGTGACTTACCATTCAGAATTCGTCCCACTTCCATCTTCCTAGTGTGTCTTAGTCTGAAATCCCTGCTGAAACCTGTCCAACATGAGTGACTTTGCTGGTATTTATGAT
>NW_006408637.1:889729-890915 GCF_000296735.1 Chrysochloris asiatica | reverse complement strand
TGTGACAAATGGAGAAAAGAATGAAGTTGACAAAGACTTCATTTTGCTCAGATAAACCATCATTTTGTTCATGGGAGCAGCAGTCAAGAAATCAAATGATGTGTTGTGTTAGGCAAATCTGCTGCAAAAGACTTCTTTAAAGAACTCAAGAACAAAGATATCAGTTGGAAGACTAAAATGTGCCTGATCCAAACTATGGTATTTTCAGTACCCTCCTATGCATGTGGAAGTTGGACAACGAATAAGGAAGATTGTGAGTTATGGTGTTGAAGAAGACTATTGAAGGTACCATGGACTGCCAGAAGAACAAACAAATGTGTGTTGGAAGAAGTACAGCCAGAATGCTCCTTAGAAGGCAGGATAATCACACTTTGTCTCTCATACTTTGGACATGTTATCAGGAGGTACCAATCCCTGGAGAAAGTCATCATACTTGGTAAAGTGGAGGATCAGTTCAAAGAGGAAGACCTCCCCCGCCCCACCCCCATGAGATGGACTGACACAGTGCCAGAGGCACTGGGCTCAAGTGTAACAACAAATGTTAGGATGATGCCATACTAAGAAAGTTTTTATTCTGTTGTGCATAGGGTCACAATGAATAGGAACTGACTTGAAGGCACCTAACAACAACAACAGCAACAATCATTGTTGGTGACTTTAGTATACCACTTTCAATATTGCATGGAACATCTAGAAAGATCAACAAGGAGACAGAGGACTTGAACAACACTTTAAACCAACTAGATTTAACAGATATATACAGAACATTGCATCCCCAAACACACACTGTACATTCTACTCCCGTGAACATGACTCATTCTCCAGGATAGACCACATGTTGTATTGCAAAGGAAGTCTTTATGAATTTAAAAGGTATGAGATCATACAGCATAATTTTCTCTGGCCACAACAGAGTGAAACAAAAATCAATAACAGAAAACACACACACACACACACATCAAATAAGCAACCAAGAAAATATACGAACACATGGGAAAATAAACAACTTTCTCTGAAACTCCTGATGTATTAAGAAATCAAAACATAAACTATGAAGTTCTTAGAGTTAAATGAAAATGAAAGAGCAACATATCCAAAGGGGTGTGTGTGTGTGTGCGTGTGTGCGTGTGTGCGCGTGCGCGTGCGTGTGTGTGCGTGTGTGCGTGTGTGTGTATGTGTGCGTGTG
>NW_006408637.1:869211-889629 GCF_000296735.1 Chrysochloris asiatica | reverse complement strand
GTGTGTGCGTGTGCGTGTGTGTGTGCGTGTGTGTGTGCATATGTGTGTGCGTGTGTGTGTGCGTGTGTGTGTATGCGTGTGTGTGTTTGTGTGTGTGCGTGTGTGCGTGTGTGTATATGTGTGTGTGTGTTTGTTTGTGTGTGTGCGTGTGTGCATGTGTGTGTGCGTGTGTGTATGTGTGTGCATGTGTGTGCGTGTGTGTGCATGTGTGTGTGCGTGTGTGCATGTGTGTGCGCGTGTGCATGTGTGTGTGTGTGTGCATGTGTGTGTGCGTGTGTGTATGTGTGTGCGTATGTGTGCATGTGTGTGTGTGCGTGTGTGTGCGTGTGCGTGTGTGCGTGCGTGTGCGTGTGCGTGTGCGTGCGTGTGTGTGTATGAGAGGATTCACTGAATGCAGGACTCAGAGAGAAACTCAGAACAAGAACTGACTGCATGAAGAAAGAAGAAAGAGCTCTAATAATCAGCCTAACGTGATGACTCCCGGTACAAACAAAAGAGAAGAACAAACTAAGTCTAAATCTATCCGAAGAAAGGAAATAACACAGATTACGGCATGTATAAATAATGTAGAAAATAGGAAATCTACAGAGAGATTCAATAAAACCAGAAGTGGGCTCTTAAAAAAAAAAAAATAAAATTGACAAACCTTTAGTTATCTTGAAATACAAGAAAAAGTTACAAATAACCCCAAATTTTAAATAATAAAGAAAAGGGAACATTACATCTGAATTTAGATTAAAAACATCATGAACAACTATACAGCAACCAGGACTCCTGGTGGGATGCTGTGAACTAATGTGTCAGACTGCAAAGTCATTTCAACTTCAACGTCGGTGGTTCAAGCTCACCAGCTGCTCCTTGGAAACCCTATACAGGGTTGCTATGGGTCAGAACTGACTTGGCAGCATTTAGTAACAACAACATACAGCAACAAACTGTGCAACTTAGAAGAAATGGATGAATTCTCGAAGCACACAACCTAACCAAAATGAATTAAGGGTAAATAGAAAATCTGATCAGACCTGTGACAAGTGAAGACATTGAGTCAGCCACTGAAAACCTATCACCAACAATCACAACAAAAGTCCCGAGTTGATGGCTTCACTGAAGAATTCTACCAAACTTCCAGAGAAGAATTAGCACCAGCACAATTGAAACTCCTCTGAAAGATACAGAAGGAAGGAAGGAATGTAACTTAAAAAATTCTAGGAGGTAATCACAGCTCTTTTACCTAATCAGACAAAAGTGCCACAAGAAAATAGCATACCAATATCTCTTATGAATATAGAAATAAAAATCCTCAGTGAAATACTAGCAAATGGAATCCAACAGCATATTAAAAGCATCATACTCCATGACCAAGTAGGATTTATTCCAGGAATGCATTAGAAAATCAACCAAGGTAATAGACCACATCAATAAAACAAAGAAAGAGAACCACATGTTATCTCTATGGGTGTGGAAAAAGGCATTTGATAAAATCCAAAGTATTACATGCACTGTAGCAAATAGTGTGATACTTTCTCAAGTATTTATTTGTTCTAAAAGATAGAACAATTATAGTAGATGACCTAGCAATTTCACTCTTAGGTGTGAGTATAAATCCAAAGAACTTGAAAGTACAGACTTGAACAGAGACTTGTACACCAATATTCATTGCAGCACTGTTTACAATAGCCAAAAGGAGGAAGTAACTTAAACACCCTTCTAGAGACAAATGGATAAACAAAATATGGTCATGCATACAGTGGAATACTACTCAGTCAGTAGGAGAAATGAAGTCTTCCTGCTGCCACATGAGTGAAATAAATCAATCACAAAAGGACAAGTATTGTATGGTCTCACTCATATAAAAAGAAGAGAAAAGGCAAAATGTATTGAAAACCATATCTATTAGTGGTTATCAGGGTGAGAAGGAGGTGAAGGGAAAGGTCAGTAGTTATGGAAATACCATGTCAATGACAGTAATTATTGTCAATAAGTTGTACACTTGTAAAAATTTTTATTGCCAAAAGTTGTGGGATCAATATATTTACAGTGGTGTGAAAAAAGAGAGAGGGCAGTTTCTGAGGTTGCTTATGTATAACCAAAAATGTCATTGGATTTGGTTTCTTGGTTTGGAGGCTTAGGGCCATGGTTGATTGGAACATCCCAGTTAATTGGCTGAAGCATATATTTCGTTTTTCTGTCCTGAGAGTCACTGGGGCTGGTGTCACACACTACTGTAACCTATAGGGCCATGCTCTTCCACCCCCAACCTCCCCAGCCCTGCCATGGATTGCCTCCTATACCAGACCCTATAGAATACCTAAGAATGTTTATTATCAACTTTACTCATCAAATGATAAGTGCTAAACATAGTTGTATATTACTGAAATGTAATAATTCTTAGATTACATGTATACTTACTAACAACAAGATTAGTAGCCTGGTGGTGTAACTTGTTGGGCTGTGATCCAAAAGGTCGGAAGTTTGAATCCACACTTTAAGAGGGAAAGATGAGGTTTAGAAAACCTGTACAGGTCACTAAGAGTCTGAACTCACTTGACGGCATACAGTAACAACAAAATTGTTATGTAAAACCTTTCTAAATTGAATTATAACTTGTGTGGGAAGCCTTTTAAAATGTTTTCCCCTTTTCCTTTTATTATGCCTTCATTCTAAAAAAATATATATTGGTTTAGGTTTATAAATGCTATTGACTGCAGTATTATTGTAGCTAATACACTAGAAAATTTGACAACATTAGCAAATCTAAAAACACAAGACGCAATGAAACCCACAGTACATACTTGTGGTGCTTACAGACAAAACTATGTCATTGATTTGAAGCATCATTGTAATTTTGTAATGATAGCTCTAACTTGAGTGCACTGTTTTTTTGTAATTGTTAAGTGCTGTAGACTCAATTCTGAATCATAGTGACCCTGAATAGGGTTTCCGAGGAGCAGCTGGTGGGCTTGAACTACTGACCTTGTGGTTTGCAGGCCAGTGCTGATCCTACAGTGCCACACCAGGAGTCCATTGGGAGAGTCAAACACTAAATTAGCATTTTTAGTGTTTTAACCTTGTAGGTATATTTCATAAGCTGGGCTTATGAAAATGTTTTTTATGTTATAACTAACTTCAAGGATATTTTTACAATAAATAAATTCCTGCTGAAGCACTGCACAAAAATTTTATAGACAGTTGGTTTGTGTCATCCCCTCTGACAGTGTCCCAACCTCTGCATCCCTCTGGTGACACTAGTGACTCCTGTCCTACCAACTAGTTCAGTATGCAGTGCATGGGTGTTATAAGCATGCAAGTAACCATCCAAGACCCAACATTTAGTCTCTATCCCCATGGAGTAACAGAGGAGAGAGTCAGGAATAGGAGGAGGATATGGACCATGTGGCTAACTGTCTGCAGGCACAAGGCCCTCCTTAGCCAGGAGACCAGAAGACCTGGATGGTATCTAGTTTCCATTACTAAAACATTTAATTAAAAATTTTACAAAAGAATCCTGATTAAGGGAGGAAATACAGATAAGAACTTCAAGTTCTCATGGACTCTAGACCTTGAGATAATCTTGAAACCTTAAACCAGAATTTCCCTTGAAGTCTTCTTAAAGTCATACAATAGCTTAACTCATAAAAATGCCTCTTTTAGGAACTTTATTGACAATAGCAACTTGAATGATTAGACAGGAACCTTATGTGACAACGAATCTCTGTTAATGTGTGAGGGGCAACTGAGGAAAGAAGGGTGAGAAGGGCTGGACAACTTGAAGAATATAATCAAGGTCCTAAGTCGTACATGTAGAAACTATTGAATTGGTGGTTATCTTGCTATATATATTCTCAACAACAAAATGAATTAAATTCAATTAAAAAAAAAAGAGAATATCTCTCCAGTTTTTTTTTCCCCCCACAAGTATCTGGAATTGAGGATGGAAGTCTGCCTCCATTCATCATACGTAAAGTTAAAACTTCAACCTTCCTTTTTCACTTTATCTACTAGACAGAATCGAGAAAGAAAAAGCTGGCTGTACATCATGGAGTCTTATATAACATGCAGGAAGTGATTTTAATAAAATCAAAAAATTTTAAGGAGTCTCAGCAAATTTTTCTGTTAGCCAAAATTACAGTTTTCACACAGAAATTTGAAAAACTTTGCAGCATACCTGCTTTATAGCATCTAAAATTATAAAATGAAAAAAATTTAAATGTTTCTACAAGTAAATTAATGGTGAGTTTAAGAATAATCTATTTGAGATTTGCTGAAGAAGGGATTTTTTTTTTTTTTTTCTTGGCTTCTAGTTAAAAAAATGTTCTAAAACAATTTAAAAACCACAGTGGATTCTGAATCATAGATACCCTACACAGGATTTCCAAGGTTGTAAATATTGACGCTCATTTTTCTCCTCCAGGGTTGAACCACCAACCTTGTGGTCAGCAGCCCAATGCCTACCTAACAGCACTACCAGGGCTCCTAGGAAGTATTAGTTCTAAGAGGCACTCACAGTTTTTCTAGGTGTTTTGTGTATGTGGTCTGATTCACAAATACTCAAGGCCCTCACATTTTCTTTGAAAAACTTCCATGCTACAAAAAGCAGGGTGCAGTCCAAGCTCACTTCTGCAGTTTTTACATAAAGATCGTTATGGCCATAGCCACCACATTTGTCTACAGTTTTAAAATGTTAAACCACAGTATAGTTTAATAGACTTTGGTGTAATTCCAGAGTGAAAATCCACAGAAAGCAACAACAACAAACCCCACCTTCATCAATTGTGATTCTGTGTGGCCTCACCTACTGTTTTATAAAGAATCTAAACATCTTTAGCACATTAGGTCACAGATGCCAGAGGCCACTGGAACTGCCTACTTCCTGAGGGAGAGAGACTCTTCTTCCAGAGAGGCAAAAAGGTAGAGTAGAAAATAGATGGGCTGCCAATCATTAGATCAGGATTTTCATTTTGATTTATTAGTTGAGTGCCCTTTACACAAAGTAACTTTATTCAGCTGAGACTCAGTATTTTTGTCTCTAAAATGGGAATGATAAATACAACTAATATCGCAGAGGAGAACTAAAATAAGAAAGTCTGTTGTCATTTAATCAAATCTGACTCATGGTCATCTCACATGTTTTAGAGATGAACTGCCCTCTCCAGGAGTTTTCAAAGGCTGTGATTCTAAAGAACTAATCACTAATGCCTTCTGTTGCAGAGCTGTTAGGCAGATTCAAATGGTCGCCTCAATTCCGACTCATAGTGACCCCATATAGGTTTTCCAAGGGGCAGCTGGAGGTTTGAACTGCTGACCTTGTGGGTAACAGTCCAGTGTTGATCCTACAGCGCCACACCAGAAGTCCTTTCAGCTCATAGTTATTGTTAAGGGCTGCCGATTTGGTTCTGACTCAGCGATCCTGTTTAGAGTTTCCAAGGAGCAGCTAGTGAATTTGAACCACAGACCTTGTGGTTCAGACCAACTTGCAGTTCAATGCTTTGTTCCATAGCACCATACCAAGAATCTTTTCACTTAGTTGTCAGGAAAAATCATGTGTGTCACCAAAGGATCAAGATGAAGCAAAGTAGGAGATAATAAGCGCAAAGTAACAATCAGTTCTTTTCTGTTTTTTTCCTTGTGAAATCTGACGTAAGATAGTTACCACATTTTACAAGCTAAATTAATCCTGATATAGCTGTTTAAGGAACACAGTGAACTATGAACCACAAGACCTGCAGTTTGAGCCCACCTTGGAAACCCCATACAGGGTCGCTATGAGTTGGAGCCAATTCAAAGGCACTTAAAAACAACTACAACATAATCATTTAATATTTATATTGTATCTACTGTTTTATAGTATAATGGCTTATTTAAATGTAAATCCTCATTGACTTTCATAACATTCATGGTCATGGGCTTCTTTTGTTGGTTCGCTATCTCCTGACCAGCTGGCTGACTCTCATAAAGATACTAAATACCTACTATTTTTCCAAGACACCATATCTGGATAATCAAAGGAAGGACAACCATTGATTTTCCAAAGACATTCTCTTATTATTATTCTTTTAATATAAAAAGTCCCGAGTTTGTGTTTCAAGATTTGTATGTTTATGAAAGCATTCATAGATTATACTGGTAAGCAAAAACTACTACTAATAGGTTTCCAGCTCATGTATTGTAATTGCTGTTGTTAAGTGTCATTGAGTCTGAGGCTTTTCAAATCTTTTAGGGAACCGGAAGCCTCATCGTTGACCCATGCAGTGGTTGGTGGGCTCCAATCACCAACCTTGTAGTGCCAATTTCATTGTTTAGCCTATGGAGTCACCGCACTCCCCGTGTATGTATAGGTTTATCCCAAACAAAACATATGCATGGCTGTAGACAAGTTCTTTCAGTAACATATGTGAGTCTCAGTTTTGATAGGGCGCCTTTCCAAAAAAAAAGATCCATGAAAAAAACAGTTTTTGAGTTTAGCGTTATAAGCAATTTTCAACAAAACTCAAGTATAAATCTTCCTAAATCATTAAAGTTAGTGGAATTGCTGTCTCACATGAAACAACAGTTTTTAGATGGATCAAGTGTTTTAAGGAAGGTCAGGAAGACCTCAAAGGGAAGCTCAAGGCAGAGAGGTCAGATCGGAAGGTTACAGTGACTTTTTTTGGAACTCCAAATGGGTAATCTTCATAGATTTTCTCATAAAACAAAAGACGATCAAGAGGGCTTATTTGGAAAACGTTTTTAAAAAGTTGAAAACTGCAAAGGCTAGAATATTTGCACTTAGGAATTTTTGTTTTCCCACCGTGGCAGTGTAACTACTTACATGCTTTGAGGGTAGCCAGGGCTGTCCTATGAAAACGTCATTGGGAAACCTTACCCCATGTACCCCCATCCACATTCAGCCTGATCTTACCCCTTCAGATTTCTCTTTGTTTCCTAAACTCAAAGGACATTGAAGAGAAATACAATTTGAGTCCCTGGAGGATGCCTTAACTCCAATTTGTATACAGTATAAATCAGATAGTACAGAGTTCTTCAGAGAAGTGTTAGAGCAATGGAACAGAATCTTCAGAAGTGTGGATCGAGGATATGTGCAGAAACAACATCTTCACACATTGAAATTTTTACTTAGTAAAGTTTTCTATGATTCTTAGTGTGGCACTGTAGGATAAGCACTAGACTGCTAACCTCAAAGTCAGAAGTTCAAACCCACCAGCTGCTCCTTAGAAACCCTATACAAGGTCACTGTGAGTCAGAGTTGACTCCGTGATACTTAACAACAACAACAATAATGATTTCATAGCAGGACTTTTTGACTTAGCCTTGTATACTGACTTTATTGCCATATAATTTTTCAAGTTCTATTTTGTTGGCTGCATAATTGATATTTGTCATTGTTCTAAGTCACAGGCTTATTTGGATCACTGCAATCAGAACCCAAGAAGTTCTGGTTTGGTCCTATAGGATAAAGCACTAGACCGCAAAGTCAGTATGAACCACAGGTCAGCAGTTCAAACTCACCAGCCGCTCCTTGGAAACCCTATTCAGGGTTGTTAAGAGTCGGAACCAACTTGATGGCACTTAGCAACAATAATCAGACCCCAAGGTGTCCTGGTGGCATAGTGGGTTATATACTCGGCTGCTAACTGCAAGTTTAGCAGTTTGAATTCACTAGCTGTTCCTCTAGAGGAAAAATAAAAAGGAGACTTTACAGCCTCGGAGACCCTACACAGACAGGGTGGCTATGAGTCGGAACTGACGCCATGCAAACCACCAGCATCATCACCAATCAGAATTCAGTTCAAAAGTTCACACAGTTAATTTGACTTTACATTACAAAATTGATATCCCAGTTAACATGAATTTGAGGTCTCAAGTAGCAGCCTGATTATGGGGAACTACATTTATGTATGGCTGGCCAACATGATGTCCACAGAACCAACTGCCATTATTCAAACTGGCATTTTGTATCCCCTATGCTCTTAAATGGAGTCCTAGTATGGCTCTGTGGGTTAATGCGCTAGACTGCAAAGCTGTTTGAATTGCAAGGTCGGTGGTTCAAGCTCACCAGCTGCCCCTCAGAAGCCCTATACAGGGTTGCAACTGACTCAACAGCACTTAACAACAACAGCAATGTTCTTAAATATATTACTAAAAATCTGAAATTTAGTTTAAAAGAGCTATAAAATATAGCCATTTTTTAAAAAACTCAAGATTACAAAAGTTTGAAATAAACACGAATTAGCTTTATATTTGCTTGTTTTCTATCTCAAGGCCCTCTCACTCCCCAACCCCCAAAAATTACTCCAAACAACCTTAAAAGAACTCTGGCCTTGTTCCAACATGCTGGTACAGAACATGTATCTGGGAGGAGGTGAGGTTCCCTGGGTTCAGGAGACCTCGGTTGGCAAAGAGCAAAGTAGATCTTGCCTATTACTCAGGGCTTAATCTAATAGTCATGAGGTTTAAGTCTGTAGTGCATTCACTGGTCAGCAAACGAGCAGAGAACTCATAACTTAAAACATTTCTTCTAAATAGTCACAAGATTTTTGCAAAACTTCCCCAGCTAGAGTAAATAAAAATGAATGATTAGTAACATTCTGACAATAAAAATGTGCTGGGTGATAAAAAATAAAACAAAGTCCTCTTATGGTGATTACACTGATGACTTTATGCTGTCATGGTGCCAGACAAAGGAAATTAAGTAAATCTTATGTTTCTGTTCTGAAAAGTGTGTGCTCATGGGAGGGAAAGCAGGAAAGGAAAAGGAAAGGGAGTCAAAGCTAATAAAATTACTTTCAAAGCTGTTCTTAGCTAAGTAACTAATCAGTAAGAATAAATTCTCAGGTTAAGAGCTCTGGCATAGCTCTGTGGGATAAAGCACTGGACAGCAAGGTCAGTTTGAACTGTAAGGTCCGAACTCACCAGCCACTCCTTGGAAACCCTATACGGGGTCGCTATGGGTCAGAACCAACTCAGTGGCACTTAACAGCAGCAACAATTATCTCTATGCTAAATTCACATACATTACCAGAGCTCTTTGTCTTTATTCCCTATCTTCCCAGCTAAATTGTCCAAAACACTGAAGAAATAGACTATGTTTTATATCTCTTTTATATATTTATCACCATGCCAGACACAGCAGAGGCATGTACTGAATATTTGTTGAACAAATATAAATATTTTTAAGATGGTAATATGATTCGCATGCTCATTCAACAAACCCTTTATATTTCAGCTGTATAAAGTAGTTATGTGTATATATAATACAAAATTTAAAAAGGGTATTAGCATACTGACTACCACATGGCTCATTCAAACACACATGACCTGCCCTCAAAAATTTTTCATCCCTTCAAGAAAACAGATATTTAAACGGTGAGGTTGAGTCAAAAACTATTCACATCCCAGTTTTATTAAAATACCCGTCCTTGCCCACGTCTGATGTCAACATTGAACATGCACATGAAATAATTCTGTTGAGCAGATGAATGACAGTGGATTATGTAGCAAATAATGTGCAAATCAGCCATAGCTGTGCCTATGAAATAATTCATGGCAGACTTGGGTTTCAAAATCTTTTGGTGAGATGGGCAGCAAAATAACTCATGGAAGAAGCTAAACAGAAATGTCTGCACATCTGCAAACAAAATTTGGACCACTACATGAAGGAAGGTAAAAGTTTCTTTAAAAAGAAACTGTTACTGATGACAACAAGACTTGGATTCATCACTACGAGTCTGAGAGTAAACAGCAGAGTGTGGAATGGAAACATCCTCAACCACCGACTAAGAAAAAGTTAAAAAGTCAACCATCAGCTGGAAAATTAATGCTTATAGTTTTCTGGGACTTTCAAGGGCCAGTATTGGAAAACTATCAGGAAAAAGCTTCAACAACCAACAGTGCTCCTTACAGTAAGATGCTCACTGAAGAGCTGAAGCCTAAACTTCAGATTAAACACAGAGAACTGCTACCCAAAGGCATTGTGATCTTATATGACAATGCATGTCCATACACCTCTGCCCACACAGTTGACAGACACTCTATGCAAAAACTGTATTTTGAGGTTAAAGCATCCTCCCGATTGCCCTGATCTTGCTTCATCAGACTTTCATCTGTTTGGTACCCTGAAAGCAGCATTTTAATGATGAAGATTCACCTCAGATGAAGAAGTAAAGGCAACAGGGCATTCGAGTCTCGCAGCTCAGCCAAAACATTTTTTAATAAGGGGATACGAAAGTTTGTTGCCACACGAACAAAGTGTATTGAAAAGCAAGGAGCTTCTGTTGAAAATTGATGTATTTGTCTTTTTAAAAAGTTGATTAAAATAAATTCTACAGCCAGAGTAAGGATAATTTTTTTGCTACAGCTCCTATTACTAATCAACAGTATGGTGAGCTTCACATGGCCCAGAGTCAGAAGAGACTTACTGAATGACAATAGCTAACCAAAGCACTCTGCGCTCTCCTGTAAAGACACAGGTTTGAGTTCAGACTCAGATCAGAGCAAGTGAAAGAGATACAAACTGTTCCTGAGAAGGAAGAAAGTGACTTACTGAGGATTCTAGAACACATCGAATCAGAAAGTGTCCTGTAAATCAAATGAAAGCCATTGGACTTGATCCAGGTGGACAACACTGAAGCATTCTGAAGGAATCTGTGGCTTGATCCCATGTGATTTTGGAAAGATCATACTAGTTGGTGTGGGAAGAATGGATTAGAGGCAAATAACATAATTAAAAGATTGGAGATAAACTGCTTTCAGTCATTCCAGTGAGAGAAAATGGTGCCACAGGCAAGGAGAAGGTTGGAACGACAATTTTGAGAGAGTGAGAGGAAACGATATGATCAGTTTTAGATGTGCTCTGTTGGAGAAACCTGCAGCACTCAGGATGGAATATACAATGAAACACTGGATGTGCTATTCTGGAGATCAGAAAATCTATGCTAACCAGGGAAAGTTTGAAAGCCATGCACACATTGTGGGAACTGAAGTCATATGTGGGTGGACTCCCCGTGAGATAATGTCTTGTTAGATTTCCCACCCAAGAGATCAGTCTTTCTACAAGTAGACACTTTTAACTAGTGATAAAATAATACTCAAAAGGCAAATAACACAGGCCTTGGTTTTAGTAACATAATAAATATTTTAGACAAAAATGATTTAAACATAAAATCAAAGTAAAGGTTGGTGGTGGACGAAATAAATCTGCTAATTCTCTAAACCTCTGTTGTTGTTAAGTGCCATCAAGTCAGTTCCAACCCATAGTAACCCTGTATGGGGTTTGTGAGGAGTGGCTGATGAGCTTGAACCACGGCCCTTGTGGTTCAAACTGACTTTGCAGTCCTGCACATTAACCCACAGCGCCACACCAAGAGTCCTCTACGCCTCTGGTGCAATCTAAATTCAGTCTCAATGCAATCCTTCTCTAAAGGTCTCAAGTAACAGAGCACAAGTAACAAAACAAAACTTAGTAAAGGTTAGCAGGTTGGCCTAATTTGTCTTACCCAATAGTATCCTAAGTTCCACAGTGTGTACAGTATGATTTTACTTACCACATGATTTAGCTTCATTGTGCTCTCAAGAGACATTAAACATTTATGTTATTTAAATGTTCTCTATTTGCAGAGTGCTTAGGTTAAAAGATCCTATAAATATTAAAGATTTACATATATCACTTTACATTATTGTCACAATAATATGGCAGAAATTAAAAAAAGAATTAAAAAGAGATCACAAGCAATTATAGACTTTGTTTTATTTTAGCTTGTATTATAGTTTAAAGGTTGAAAGTTTCCCTCCTAATTCTTTTTTCAGAAGAGCACCGTGGCTAGACACGCAGGCTTTGGAGTCAAGTAGGCAACCTAGATTCAAACATTGGCTCTGCTATTTACCCCAAAATGACAGAAGTACAATAGCACCCGTAAAAAGACAGAACACTGGTGTCAGACAGGCCTGGTTTGGACTCCTAGCTTTGCCACTCAGTAGACGTGTGACCTTGAACAAATTCCTATTCCACGAACCTTGATTTCTCTACCCGTGAAAGGACAGCAATACCCACTACACAAGAATGCTTGAAAACTTACATCACTTTTTTAATAAAAAGTGTTCAGCACTTCTTCCTTCTCCTTTTCCACTCTACCCTTTTCTGAAGCATTCTTCTCATCTCCTTTTACTTTTTCCTATTATTTTAGGAATACTGGTGGTGTTGTTAAGTGCTGTCAAGTCCGTTCCAACCCATAGCAGCCTTGTATAGGGTTTCCAAGGAGTGGCCAGTACAAGGTCTGTAGATGCAATACATAGTAAATGCCTCTTCCCCAAGAATTCCTGAATTAAATGCACATCAAGAGCTGTCTTGGAAAGGATATGTAAATAAATGAGTGAATAAAGGAACAAATAGAAGTCAACATACACTCTTTCAAGTAGCCTGAGGTCTTTGTAAAGGGTGAGACTTTGCATGCACACACGCACGTGGTGTTGCATACTCTGGCTCTCTAGCTTCCTGGGTCCTGCCATGTCCTTTGGACTGCACACCTAGATTAGGTTCCTATCAACATATTTTTCAGTTAGTCAAAAGCTGTTTAGGTATTTGACTATGCTTGCAACAGTACAGAGTTGTGTTACTCTGAAAAAATCATAAAGAACCTTAACACTGAAAGCCTCTGCATGCTAAAAATCACAGAAGACATTTTTAACAACTCATGTATAAGTGAATAAGAGATATATGTTACAGTTAGGCACAGTAGCAAATCTGCAATCCCATATGATGACAAGATGGAGCAGTGATGGATGTTCTGAGAGTAGCCTGAGAGGTCAGATCTGATACACTCAATAGTCCATGAGTTTTGATACATTCTAGATAACTACAAATCCATCACGTAACAGTTTCTTCTCTTGTTGAGTGAGAATAACAGTGACTATCCAGAAAGAAATAAACAAATGCTAAACTCTTTGCCAAAATAGAAGATTATATAAATAGTTGGAAAGTGCGAACAGTGTGAAAGAATTTTATTTTCCTTCCTTACTAGATAATAACATTCTAACAATTTCAGTAAGAGAAGAAAATATAGAAACTTATAATAGTATCATTTGGATACATTTGGTTTTCAATTTATTGTATGTTTTATGTTTCTGTGTAAAACACATAGCACAAGTCTGGTTCTAAAAGAAAATACACGGGAAAATAGTAAGTAACATCTTTGTAGTCACAAATTATTTTCGAGATAGAGAAAAGGGTAGGTAGATAACAAAACCAATGTGGACACATAAATTATTCCTCAATACATTCATATAATAGTAAGAAATGGGCAGTTTCTTTATAGCTGAGGATGCCTTAGTAGAGAGACATTCAGGAATACTGTCTCCGAGACTGGAATGAGACTGTCAACTTCAAATCTCAACTCAGACAACTGCATTAGTTTCCTCCTCTGTAGAATGGTGGCAATAATAGTATCTGCTTCAAAATGTTCAAGTAAGTGGGGATCAAAGAGGTAAGTCAATACGATAGTAGGTCAAAAAGTATTACTATGAAATCATAACATCCTCTAATTAACAAATGTGAAGCTACTGGTTTTTTTTTTTTTTTTTACATATCCTTCAGCTACTCTTCTGAAGGCAGCACCTATATCTGTCTAACTTTTTACTGAAGAATTCTGCAATCATCAATTTATACCACGTCAAACAGCAGTTGGGCATCCATGAGGAACTCAAACTATGGTCCTTTTCAATGTTCTTTGAGTTGGGGGAACAAAAGGAAGTCTGGAGGAGCAAGATCAGAGCTAAACAGTGGATGGGATAAGGTTTCCCAATGAAATTCCTGGAAGACAGCTCTTGCTACACTGGCAGAAATGAACAGGCGCACTGCCATGATGGAGAAAAAAATTCCTTAGAACAAATTTCCAGGACATTTTTTGCACCAATGCAACTTTCAGTTTTCTAAAAATGTCTTGCTAATGAGCCTCTGTGATCATCCTGTGTCATGTGAGAACGTCTATGAAGTCAGCCCCTTGGGGATACTTCAAAACAGTTACCTTGTGAGTTGACCTCTGTGCCTTGACTGCACCTTGAACTTCTTTAAAATGCTTGATTCGTCTAAAAGCTGTTTTGTGGGGCAGAATTCCCACAGATTTCCTGTAAAGCATCAATGATTTGGGAAGATGTACACTTGGGGTTGGTTAAAATTTGATAATAGCCCTCATCTCAAAATCAGATTTCCATAGCATCTCTTTTTTTTAATGCAATCTATTGAAATTAAGACAAGTGCATCACTGGAGAATTAGTCTGCAGCCATCAACTGAGTGCGGAGACATATTCCATAATGTTTTGTTTAGAATAAACCAAGTATATTTGAACAGTCGCTGGAGAAGGATGTCATGCTGGCTAAGATGGAGGGTCAGAGAAAAAGAGGAAGACCCCCAACGAGATGGATCGGCCAGGTGGCATCATTGATGGACTCAAGTGTGGCAGCGGTAGTGAGGTTGGCCCAGGATTGTACATTGTTTCGTTCTGCTGTGCATGAGGTCGCTATGAGTCGGTTCTGACTCGATGGCACCTGACAACAACAACAACATTTGAACTGGAACCACTGTAGCAATAAATGAGAAAATGAATAATGAAGTACCGTAGCAGCCCTTGTTAGATGCATTATTGACTCCCAGTTGGATTATATCCCACATTGCTCCCAAGTTTCCATTGTGCCAATCCTGCCAAAGAAAATGACAATATTCTTTAGACATATACTTATTTTATTAAATCCACACTGGTTCTTAGGGAGTCCCCAATTTATCCACGTGATGTCCATTGCTTTAGTAATTTATTATAGAATTGCTTCTGGATATCAAACACATTGATCTCAATATTTAGAAAAGGTGTTGCTTTTAGAAAATTGGAACAACCTGTATTATTTTACAGAATTATAGTAGCTGTTGGTGTTCTTTATCTTGATGTTAAGATACCAAGACGTACCTAATTACTCTCATTTGCAGTTTCTCTCAGAGGTCAGCCTAATGGAATCCCTTTACATCAGCTCCTTTTGCAGTCACATAATTGGTGTTTAGATGTCACCTTAGCAAATTTTACATCTGCTTAGAAGCTAATTCTTCTTGACAGAGGACACAAAAAAAATATATTAAGATTTGAAGAGTTTTCACTTGGCAGTACACGTAGACTTTCTTGCTCCAAACAGCATTTTTCTTGCCTTTAATAATTATTGTGCACTTTAGCCTATATTGGATTGTAGATTATTTTTATTGTTCTTAATTTTGTTGTAAGTCCTTAACAATACCTCACTGAAGTAGGGCTCATTTTCTCATTTATTCAAAAAACAGTTAAAAACTGCAAAATGTATACCAGAACTGAACCTGACTATTCAATGCAAAAACATTCATTATAATAAATGCGACCATGAAACAGTGAGAAAATTATGATGTAAAACCAGAAGTATTTCATTTCACAACAGAAGAAGGATGAGAAAGACTACGGCTACTGGACTGGGGAAACCATGAAGATGAATGGTTTTCAAAGGTCCTTCAGTAGAAATAAACTGGCTGCATAGGCATCACTTGGGGAGATAACTGAAAACACATATTCCAGAGTAGGAGGCCTAAAGATTCTGTTTTAGGGAACTGAGTTCTGTGATTTCTCACTGTAAAATACGCCTCAGAAAAAATTGGGCATTGCTAAAAAGTTGTTGTAATTAATGAAGGGCGCAACCATAGATAATGAGATTCATTAAAAAAAAAAAATCAAATGTGTTATGATCTATATAGTCTGACAAACCAAATCTTTATTTCAGCATAGTGCTCAAAACAATACCAGTTAAAGAAAATATGACAGATCACCTCTTTAGAATTTCCTTCAGATTCTATATTGTTGTTGTTAAGTGCCGTCAAGTTGGTACAGACTCATAGCGACCCTGTGCATGCCCCTATGCACAACAGAACGAAACACTGCCCGGTCCTGGGCCAACCTCACAATTGTTGCTGCGCTTGAGCCCATTGATGCTCCCACTTGGCCAATCCATCTCGCTAGGGGTCTTCCTCTTTTTCTCTGACCCTCCGCTTTACCAAACATGATATCCTTCTCCAGTGACTAGTCCCTCCTGGCAATATGTTCAAAATATGAGAGACAAAGTCTAACCATCCTGCCCTCCAAGGAGCACTCTGGCTGCACTTCTTCCAACACAGATCTGTTGGTTCTATGGGCAGCCCATGGTACTTTCAATATTCTCCTCCAACACCATAACTCAATGCATCAATTCTTCTACGGTCTTCCTTATTCACTGTCCAGCTTTTACATGCATATGAGGTTATTGAAAATACCATGGCTTGGGTCAGGTGCACTTTAGTCCTCAAGCTGACAACTTTGCTCTTCAACGCTTTAAAAAGGTCTTGTGTAGCAGATTTGCCTAATGCAATACATTGTTTGATTTCTTGATTGCTGCTTCCATGTGTGTTGATGGTTGATTCAAGAAAAATAAGTCTTTGACAACTTCAATCTAGTATGATCATATATAGGAAAGCTAGACATGGCAGTAAAAGTCTTGTATTTTATTTATATATTAGATTTCTGGAAATAGTCCAAAGATTTTTACAACTAAATCATATTAATGCAGCACATGGTCAAAATATGTAATACTTTTTTTCTTAACAAAGTAACATCACTAAAATATATTTGGTATATCTCTATAGCACTCAGTTAGTATCTCTTGCAAATATTAAATGTACACACATAGCTAAACATATACCAGGCCACAAATTTCATAGACAAGAATCTCCAAGGCTACTATGCTAGTCCATTAATTTATTTAACATACTATACACACAGATGGAGATATAAATTACTGGAATGTACCAATAGGCCTCTCTGGCCTTTTATAGAGAAGTATCTGTGAAATATGACTTCAGGGACTCTAGGGAGCCTGCACCTTACACAAAACTTCATTTCCTTGTTTCACTGTAGACATTTAAAATGCAGCCATTAGTGTTCTCTTCCTCAGGCTTAAAATATTGGCCATTACAAAAGTGCACATTCCATTACAGAGGATGTCATATTAACTTCTCACAGATATTAATGTCTTTGCATTAATAAGTCTGTCCGTTCAGTCATGTACAGGGCTTTCCTAAAATGCTAGTGATCCTCAAGAGGGCTCAACATTCCCGTGACAAGCACCAGTGACAAGGTAAAGGAAGATGCTGTAAACAGCACTTGTCTTCTTCAAGATAACACATAACTGGAAAGGATTTAAATGATGGCTGATAGGGTAAATCTGACAAAAAGGAATATTTTGCCTCCAAATCAGAAAGATTTTGTGCAGAAATTTTCAATTCACTAGCTACCACTGAGAATTTTATTAAACAACCTGGGACACTGTAGGATAAGCACTGAACTGCTAATCACAAAGCTGACAGTTCAAACCCACAAGCAGCTCATCAGAAACCCTATACAGGGCCGCTAAGTTATAACTGACCTAATGGCACAAAACAACCTTGAAGTAACCATTATTCTGAAATTCAAGTGTGTGTTGTTAATATTTATGATAATTTAAATTATTATTATAATATTAGGATGGGGCAGCACATGATGGTGGTAGGGAAAACTTGTAATTTGCCTCTCTTGCATGAGAAAGTCAAGTGTAAAGTACAATGCAGCATAGCCTTACAGGTGTGCCCCATCCTATCTCAGAGTTGTTGTTGAATGCCGTAAAGTCGGTTCCAACCCCTAGCAACCCTGTATAGGCTTTCCGAGGAGCAGCTGGTGAGCTTGAAGCACCAACTGTGTGGTTCAACCTGACTTTACATCCAGCTCACTAGCCCACAGTGCCATACCAGAACTCCTATCTCAGCTTGGAGGACTAAATTCATTATTTTTTTCTCTAAACAGTTTGTTTTCTTCCATTTTAAAAAATGAACTTGAACATATAAAAAGCACTTTCTATTTATTTTTTCAAAGGCAGGGATTTGGGTCAGAATATACATTATCATTCAATAAACACAAAGAAAACAATGGAGTGAGGGATAAAAGGAGGGAGAAAGAAGAAAAAGAAGAGAGTGGGGAAATGGAGGGAAGTAAAGGGAGAGGGGGGGGAAGAGAAGGGAAAACAAGACATGAGCAAAATAGTACCGAGTCTGACAGAAAATCGATAGAAGCCTTTGGATTCTGAGAGTCTTTACAAATTCTAGAGAAGCAATCACAAACAGACGTGAAGTTTCAACTATTTACTTTTTACCTTACATATGTCAAACTGTTCCTAAAAATCTGAAATGCAGAGAACACTATTTTTTTTTCCCTTCAGAAATATATTTATATGGAGAAATGAAGAGCACAGCTTTCAAGTGAAAAATCTCCGTTTTAACCTCTACTGAGAAAGGTTGTGTTTGTGTGTGTTTTCATGCCTATGTGTGTGTGTTGGAGCTGTTAGTCTCTTTGTGGTGGTGAAGCACTTGTTTTTGTTGTTGTTAAGTGTCGTTGACTTGGTTCCATCCCATAGCGACCCTCTATAGGGTTTCTGAGGAGCGGCTGGGGAGCTTGAAGCACTTGTAGCCATAGAGAATAGTAAACATTTACATCTATCCATCATGAACCAAACTGACTGCCGCTTTTCTCATCTTAAGGTTAAAATGAGAATCATTCTTATGCTTTCTCTGATGTCACTTTTTGAAAAGCTTAATCACATCATATAAACACAGTGATTTTACTGACAAATCCCATTAGCTATACTCCCTGGAGTACTGGTGTGTCACAGTGGGTTAATGCGCCAGATTGCAAAGCCATTTGAACTGCAAGGTCGATGGTTCAAACTCACCAGCTGCTTCTTGGAAACCTTATACAGGGTCACTATGGGTCGGAATCGACTCCACGGTACTTAACAGCAAGATACTCCCTGGAAGGAGGGGTGGGTACTTGGATAAAGACAGGTTAGGACAGCTCACAGCTTTTACTGGTCCTGGTTTCACAGGGTTCAGCACGCACAGCCCATTGACAGTACCTGTACACACTTCCAGACCCTACTGTCATCCCACACAGTTCTCCTGTTTGGACCCTGAGGATGGTCATCACTGATTCCATGACTGTGTCATTCACAGTCCTCTCTCATATTCCACAGCTTTCCATACCTCTCTTAACTTTTTACTGTGAATCAGGTAAAAGTTTAGAGAGTAGATGATCAGTTGTACATTTGACAATTCATACACACTTTGTTTCATCTCATGAATTGCAATGCCTTCAATGTGACATCACTTATCCCACTTCCTGCATGTGTTTTTTGTTTCCATTCCTGGAATCTTACTACAATGTAAAACACATATGCACATAACTTCATACACCATGCAATACTCAGTATCTGACTTGGAATCTTAGGAGTAAACATTAATTACTTTATAAGACAACATTTCAGACTGGCAAGTCCATGACTATGTCTCATGAACAGTGACCTAAATGAGGAATTAGACTGAACTTTGTATCCTGGGTTTGATTATTAGTCTCAATGATCATACTCAAATCTATAGTTTGAATTCACTCAACATGACCGCAACTGTACATTTGTTTGGCATTGTATACCTAGATTCTGATACAAAATAAATATGTTAATATCATGAAAACTCTCAGCCTCATGTGGCTTTAAATTAAAGTAAGAGTTGTTGTTATTAGATCACATTATGTTGGCTCTCATCCATGGCAACCTTGTGCAGGAGAGGACAAAATGTTCCCTGGTTCTGTGTCATCATCGGGATCACTGATATGTCTGAGTTCATTGTTTTGACTCCATTCATATGGAGGCTTCCCCTCTTTTTTGCTGACTCTCATTCTACCAAACATCTACGATGTCCAAAATAAGTGAGCTAACTTCCATACTTTCTATAAAACGAATATTAATTTTAATCAGTTAATTATGGAATAATGTCTTTTATTCAATCATTAACATTAGGGACAGCTTGTCAATTGGATAGGATCAGTTCTTCCATTGAACCAATATTTCATGAATACCTAATTTATGCCAAACAATCATGCAGATGGTGCAAGACTAGGCAACATATAATTCTGTCATACATAAGGTCATGAGTCAGAGCTGACTTGACAGCAACTAACAATAACAACAATATAGGCCAAGCACTCTTATAGGTCAAGCTAGTAAAGATATACGACTTCGGAATGAACTCTAAAAAACATGAGCTACTATCCTCATTGAATTTAATTTATGGCATGGAAAATAAAACAATACATAAAAATACTACCTATTAATGGTTAGCCAATTGAAGAGGTGCAAGAGCTGAACAGAAAATTTCAAAGATCAGCTCGAGAAGATAAAGCCAAATACTATAATAAAATATGCAAAAATTTAGATTAGAAAACCAAAAGGGAAGAACATGGTCAGCATTTCTCAAGCTGGGAACTGAAGAAAAAATTCAAGCCTTGACTTTCGTTATTGAAAGATTC
>NW_006408637.1:865755-867481 GCF_000296735.1 Chrysochloris asiatica | reverse complement strand
TGAATGGAATAAAGCTTTTGGGACCTTCAGTTACTGATGGGGCACAACTCAAAATGAGAAGGAATAGCTGTAAACACCCATTAATAATCAAAAAACAGAATAGATGAAACATCAATCTAGGAAATCTGGAAGTTGTCAAAAATGAAAATGGAATGTATAAATATCAATATACTTGACATTTATGAGCAGAAACGAACTATAATTGGCCATTAGGAATCCCAACAATTGAGTGATTTACTATGTCCTGTACGTTAAATTGATGAGGAATAGAGTCACATTCAAAGTCAAAAAGAACATCTCAAGATCAATCTCATGTACAATATCATCACTATCTGTGATAGGATAATATCCATACGTCTACAAGAAATACTAGTTGATATCACAAACATGCAAATTTATGCATCAACCACTAAAACCAGCAATAATGAAATTGAACAATTCTAGCAACTTCTTCAGTCTGCAATTGATGAAATGTGAATTGACGGAATGCAAAGAGAAGGATCGGTAGTAGAAAAATATGCCTTGGTAATAGAAATGATGCTGGAGATCACATGATAGAATTTTGCACAACCAAATACATAATCTTCGGAAGTACCTTTTAAAAACAACATAACAGTTGACTATACACCTGGACCTCACCAGATGGAAAACATAAGAACTAAACTGAATACATCTGTGGGAAGAGACATGGAAAAGCTCCATATCATTAACCAAAAGAAGGCCAGGGGGACACTGTGGAACAGTACATCAATTAATCATATGCAAGTTCAGACAGAAGCAGGAGAAAATTAAAACAAGTTCATGACAGCCAAAATATATGCCCCTGAATATAGCTCATCTGAATTTAGAAATCATCTCAAGACCTGATTTGCTACATTAGACACTTATGACTGAAAACCAGAAGAGTTGTAGGGTGACATTAAGAACATCATAGAGTAATCAAGTAAAAGGTCATTAACAAGACAGGAAAGAAAGAAAAACCAAAATGGATGTCAGAAGAGACTCTGAAACTTGATCTTGACCATAGAGAAGCTAAAAGCAACTCAAAGAAATGAAGACGTAAAAGAGTCAAACAGAAAATTTCACAGGGCACCCTGAGAAGACAAAGTATTATAGTGAAATGTGCAAAAAAAACCGAAAGGGAAGAACATTCTCAGCACTTCTCAAGCTTAAAGGTACTGAAGAAAAATACCAATCTTCAACTCGCAAAATATTGAATAATGTAGAAAGCATCAAAGGAAGATGGAATGGTTAAGGACCTAGCCACAGAGTGCTAGAGCTGAGAGTGAAGCGTCCAGCTGATATAAAGTGAGGAGAGATGCATAAGAACTCCAAACTTGCAGATGTTACCGATCTGACCTAGCTTCAATGGCTGGATGATTAGAACTCGAATAGAGGAACATAAAGAAATTTGATAAAGGAAACGTGTAAATTGCTACAATTTGATAAACTTGACCTAAAGGAGCTCTGGTAGCGTCGTGGTTAATAATCGGGCTGTGAACCTCAAGGCCAGCAGTTCGAAACTACCAGTTATTCCGCGGGAGAAAGAGGAGGTGTTATGGTCCCGTAAAGATTTACAGCCTCAGAAACCCTGTACAAGGTCACTATGAGTAGGAACCGACTCCACGCACATAACAACAACAACATACTTATGGATGTAGCAGCTCAAAATACCAACTGAAGGGAAGGCGTCTTCACATCAAGGATCAAACCTATCACCTTTACA
>NW_006408637.1:846960-865269 GCF_000296735.1 Chrysochloris asiatica | reverse complement strand
GCCACACCAGGACTCCTCATATCCATTAGGGAATTGATATTCCATAGTATTCAACAGAAATTCAAAATTAAAATAAATAATCTGGGAACAAGTGTTCTTCAAAGAAAATAAACAAATACAGAGAGAGGTGAGGACTCTCTCACCTACATGAAAAGCATGGAAAGAGAGGGACTGAGAGCTGACGGCCAGGAGACAGACTTGTAGAATGGGCCCTTTGGTGGTATAAATTATTATATATGCCTGTGTTTTGTTTTGTTTTTTAAAGAGCTAAAATGAATAGAGAGATATACTGTTAGCTGATGGTACATAATGGGGATTATAATCATTGTAATGAAACATAGTATATGATTTGTTGAAAGTAAAACTGATGACCTACCCTGAAAACTTTCACTCAATCCACAGTGAAAACTTTAAAAAAAAAAAAAAAAAGGGAATTGAAATTGGGAATCTAAGTAAAGAGAACCAACTATGATACACAGGAGTCCTGGTGTGATGCTGCAGGAAAATGTGTTGGACCGCAAGATCAGTTTGAACCACTAGTGGGCTATTTAAACCCCCCAGTTGCTCCTTGGAAACATTCTACAGAGTCACTATGGGTCAGAATTTACTCTATGGCACTTAACAACAACAACACAATACATCAGATGTATCAAGTTTTTGAAACAATAGTTTTCCTCTGCATTGTTGTTGTTAAGTGCCATCAAGTGGACTTCAACTCAAAGTGGCCCCATGTGACAGAACTAATGTTCTCCTGTGTAAACTATCACTCAATACACAATAAAAACTTTAAAAAGGAAAATTGATGCTTGGAATGAAAATAGTGTTTTAGCCAAGTTTTGTTTGTTTGTTTGGTTTGGTTTTTAACATGTATCATTTTATCAATTGGAGATGATATAAAACAGTGCAAGATCAAAGCTGATGTTTTATCTTCTTGATTATCTACTACAATAATAAACTAACGGACGATAGGCAAAGTTTTAGGGAGTCCTGGTGTGGCACTGTGGGTTAATGCACTGGACTGCAAGGTCGGTTTGAACCACAAGGTTAGCAGTTCAAGTTCACCAGCTGCTCCTTGGAAACCCTATATAGGGTCACTATAAGAACCCTATACAGGGTCACTATGATTTGGTGCAGACTCCATGGTACTTGACACCAACAAAATATTCACCATAAAACTAAACAAAAGCAAGTGATACATTCACTTCCCTGTGAAACTTATAAAAGCCCTAGATCAAACATTCCAATTGACTTCAAATACATACAAGAACAATTTAAACAAAGCTTATTGAGAAACCTTGTAAAAGACATTTCTAACAAGAAAAATAAATGGACCTTTACCAAAACATTTAAAATGTGATTCCCATAGCATTATAGCATTGAAATAGCACAGATGTGACCTCAGAAATGCAGACCTGATGAAGTACTTGAAGTAAAAAATAATTTAGATTAAAAAGCAATTTTTTAAAACTCATAACACCATCTATCCTAGACTACTACAATTACAGTGGTGGTAACAGTGATGTCCCATAGAGTCGATTCCTACTCATAGCGACCCTGCACAGGGTTTCCCAGGCTGTAAATCTTAACTTTGTTTTTCAAAAAGTTCTAGCTAACACCTGAATTCCAGATTTAAAGCCATTTGAGAATAAAATGCTACATGTTAAACTATATAATAGGCTGAATGGTAAACTCAAAAATATGAGATTCTAATCTCTGGAATCTGTGAATCATATTTTAAATGGTAGTCTTTGCAGACATGATTAAATTAGGGATTCTGAGATAAGGATATGGTCCTGGATTATATAGATCATCCCTAAACGTAACTGTATGAATACTTGTAAGAGGGAGCCCCCGTTAGACTTGACTCTGCATATATATTAGACTGCACTATGGATATATGGACAGAGATGGAAGTGATGTGACTACAAATCAAGGAATCCCAACAATCACCAGAAGATAGAAGAGAGCAAAAGATAGACCCTGTGTACGGTGGAAACCTATCAGAGCAAGAAAACTAAAATATTTTCCACTAAAAGGAATAAAAGCAAAATGGAAGTCTACATCCTGTCAAAGGTAAAAAATTGCAGATTTAGAAACACAAGGCAGTTTCATCATTAGGTTCCAGTTTCATAGGATAAGGTCAGCTGTTCAAATCCACCAGACATTCCTTCAGAGAGAGAGGAGGCTTCTTGCTCCTGTAAAGTTTTATAGCCTCAGAAACCCTAGACAGGGTTACTATGAGTTAGAATCGACTCAGTGGCAATAGATGGAGATAATGTTTTGCATGGGTCCAATAATTAACTTCTCTAAGTTTTACTCACTAAGGGAAATGGAAATGTTGTGGTCTTTAAAAAGGTTACATTTTTACAAATCGGGATTGTTTTCCTTAAAAGAGAGAGAATTCTGCCTATAGAGACTAGGCTTCAATAAAGTATTTTTTCAGAACTCCTCCATATGTATTTTTAAATTGCATAATTTATGTCTATATCTTTTGTCTGAAGCATCTCTATTTTTCTGGGATTCCAGTGATGACCTACTATTTCCTTAATTGGAACAACAAAGTGCAATTTCATACATTATCTGTATGTTCCCTTTTACTTTACATTTTTGAATTATATTTTTTCCATTTTCAGCTAAAATGTTAATCATTGTCAGTATTGAGTTCAATTTTAAATGAATGCAAAAGTTTGCATGAAAGACATATACAAAAATTTGTTTCCTCTTATCTTTATTCTATTTGAATGTTCTTCTCATGTAACTCCCAGGTAACTAAAATTACAAATATATGCACTGACTCATCTTAAAAGATTCCCTAAGAGGTTATGAGTAAAACTTCTGAAAGTTTTTTTACTATTAAATTTTTAGAAGTCTGTTGTTACAGGAACATCAGCATGGTTTTTAAACCTTTTCCTGTCCATTTTCCAGTGCTCATGAAAAAGTGGACTGCTTTAGATAAACCAACTGCTGGATTTCCTAAAATAGTAAATTACTCTAATGCTCCTATTTGATGGGATTCTGCCACATTTTTCTTTTTTTTACAGCAGGATTTCCTCATCTTTCACAACTATTTGTTTCCACTTTAAATTTGCTTCCTACTAAATAGTCTCTTGTCAAATGTGTACTTAACTTTCTGAAGTTTTATAAAGAGACTCCAGCTTACTATACTCACCTTCCTTTAATTAAAAATAATCACAACTGTTTTAGTGAAAGTTTGACTTCCTGCATAGCATAAAAATAGAGGTTCTATGAACTTATTTGGAAATGTCCTGGATTACACAATAGTAATGCTTTTAAAACTTCATTATTTCAAGTATCTAAAGAGAATGCAAACTTGGTTTGAAGCACAAGTCTCAAGCTCACGAGTTGTACCTTGGAAACGCTATACAGAGTTGTAGTGGGTCGGAACTGACTCGACAGCACTTAACAACAACAAAGAACTAGTATAAAATTAATTTGGGCTTCTTTTTTCAGCTTAAGCTATTCTTTCTACATTTTATCATTTTTGCAAATATTGGTTATTTTATTGACATTCTATTAAAACTTTTTTTGTAAAGTTAACTGAGCAAATTAAGTGATTTTTAAGTTCAGAGCTGAACTTATCTTGATGATTCAGGGTAAGTCCTTCCTGTGATAAAATTTTACTTAAACAAAAATAAATATCCATAAATATGATTATAGAAGATAATTTGCACCTGGCTGTAACTCGTTACCTCCATCAATCTTGAAGTAATGAAAAGTACTTTTCTATGAGAAGGTCATCAAGTTCATTTATAGAAACCCCTCGAGAATATAAATAGTATAGATCCCATCTGTGCTCATTACAGTGCTGTGGTTATATTAATGTCAGAAATAAAAGGTTTGTTGAAAATTTCTTCAACAGCATTTTACTGTTCCTTTGTCTATATAAGTGATGAATTCCAGTTTCTTCCATTTCATTCATGATGAAATTTTCCTTTGCACAGTAAAAAAGTATTTGAGTCTGTGGGAACATATTTAAAGGATTAATACTAGTCCCATAAAAAAAGGATCTGAATAGAAAATTGATATTCATAATCAGTATTAAAATTTATTCATTAACTTTCAGGAAGTTTAGATGATAAACACGCACAGTTTATTTTCATGATCTTGCATTCACAGTTTGGGCTTTGACACCAGGCATAGATTTTAGTTCTGTAACTTATTAGTGCTGTGGTCTATAATCTTTTGGAAGTTGTCTCTTCATCTCATTGTTGTTGTTGTTGTTGTTGTTGTTGAATGCCATTGAGTGGGTTCTGACTCATAGCTACCCTGTTTAGAGTTTCCAAGAACTGGCTGGTGGGTTTGATTCGCCAACTTCATGGTTAGTAGTCCAGTGCTTACCCTACAGTGTCAGGCCAAGACTGTCTTATTAATAGAGATCAACATGAAAATTTAAAAATTGATTAAATATTGTAAACTGAATTGTCTAAACAAAATTTATGTATACAATGTTGGGCAGGGTTTATAAAAAGACCTTGTCATATACAATGTCAGTGGAAAGGAAACTTGGTATCTTGGGGGATATCAAGACTGCAGATTAAAAGCCATTTATTTGTTTGTTTTATTTATTGACCTAGAAATTGGATTTACTGGATGAGAGTGGTTTGAGATTGGAAGAAGAGAACAGATTCAGAATGTGTTTTAGATAGTGATTCAATTAAAGTAATTGATACATTGAAGTATGGGTGGGTACTAGAAAATTTTTAAAATAGTATAACATATTGGCTTAATTTTTAATTTAATTGTTTTATTGTGTATTGAGTGAAAGTTTACAGTCAACAAATTATATACAGTGTTTTCTCTCAATGATTAAAGTACATTCCTTGCAACAACATGTAGGCTTTTGAGTAGAGATCCTAGAACGGAGGGGCCTTTCACTGAGGTGGGAGAAGAGTGGATTTGGGTGAAGAAAAAACAACAGTTTTGTTTGGATGTGTACTTGGCATCAACTGGAATTCAAATGAAGATGCTGCCCTCCAGTATAGAGTGTAGTCCTCAGAGGGACTGATCAGGGCTGATCCTTCATATGGGAAACCTGAATCCAGTCAAGATTTATCTGCAAGATGCTGCAAAAAACAAAACCAAAAAGTTCTAATATAGAATGGATGAAAAGAAGCTAAAGTGTCAAGAATATGTGATGAATTTTGGTGCATTCATACAATACAATGTAATATAACTTTTAGAATAATATTTAGATGAATAGAAAAAGTAGAAGAATGGGAATCTTTTGTTATATTAGTAAGTGAAAACAAGTGTGAGAATGTCATCATACATTTAGGTAAAATATATCACTTTTTCAAGTCAAGAATTTTTTTTTTTAATTGCAAGAATTGTTTTGGTATTTTTCAGTGGTAAGATTATAAGTCTTTAAAAAATTTTTGTATTTTTTCTTATATTTCCAAAATTTTAAAAACGTGAATAAATTTATGACCACAAAATCAAATAACCATAAAAAAAAAAGTCTACGAATCACCATCAAACAGTTGAAGATATTAAAGGAAGATTAAAAAAGAAACTGGAATAATGTCTGCTTACCTCAAACTATTGTAAACTTACTAAATGAGAAGTGAATGGAAGATTTGACATACTTTCCAATTCACATGTTTATATAATGGTATGCCTATTTGTTAATTTTGTACACACACTCATGTGTATATGTTTTAACTACTGATCAAAATAAATATTATCGTAAGCTAAAACTTTTTCCTTTGGTTTCTTTCTTACTAACTGCTATGTGGTAAGTTATTGAACCCTTTTAACGAGGTCAAATACAAGCCAGAACATGAGTAGATATATGAGGTTAAATAAATAATATACATATTGTGATGATAAACTAATATGGAAGTTAGTAGAATCTCATACATTTTCTAAACAACCCTTATCTTTTGCTAAAAATGTTAAAAAATAACATCACTGTATGTTAAACATTTCCAGTTTAATTTTGTGGAATACACAGATTCATATTTTAACCATTTTAAGCTAGTTGTTGCTTTTGTTAAGTGCTGTCAAATTGGTTCCGACTCATAGGGATCTTGTATAGGGTTTGAACCGCCGACCTTTGGGTTCAAATCGACCTTGAGATTAAGTGTTTATCCTTTAAACTAGTATCTATATTGAAAGACACTTAGAAGAAGTTTTCTGAACTGGAAAATGCAATTACTTCCTGTTCAATCTGAGAATAAAGGTTGTTAATAATTCTTTCAATTACTAACTCAATCAGCTGCTGCTTGCTGACTGTGGGACTCCAAAGATGAACAGGACTGGTTCAGCAGTGTAGTGGGATAGATGGATGTGTAAACTCTTTTGTCAGAGAAGTGAATGTGGCCGATATAGAGGTAGGCACACAGTGCAGAGGTGATATAAAAGGAGAGACGAGTCTGATTTAAGAGCAGGACAGAGCTTGTAAAGCGAGGTTTGAAAGAAGAGTGAGAGTTTGACTGAGCAAACACTGCCAGGCATCTGAGAATATGGAGGGAACGGTATCATGACTCTCAGGTAAGATCGGGGCTCATCTAAATGGGGCTTGGTTAGCAGAGAGGCCAAGATCTGCAGCAGACAACTAAGGAACTCACGACACAATCCCACAGTTCTACTCCAGTCCCTCTTCAGCAAGCACTCAGTGTTCATGAATTCATCTCTTGCTTTATATTGTCCTCTTTACCATGACTGTTGTTAAATGTCAGTTCTGACTCATAGCGACACGGTATAGGGTTGCCAAGAAGTGGCTCTGACTCACAGTTATACTGTAAATGGGTTCCAAGGAGCAGTTGGTGGGTTTGAACCTCCAACACTGAGGTTAGCAATCTCGTGCTACAGCACCACACACCAGGACTCTTTACCATGATTGTTGTTGTTGTCAGGTGCCATTGAGTCGGAACTGACTCATAGCAACCCCATGCACAGCAGAATGAAACAATGTCAGATACTGGGCCAACCTCACTACCGCTGCCACACTTGACACCATCAATGATGCCACCTGGCCGATCCATCTCGTTAGGGGTCTTCCTCTTTTTCTCTTACCCTCTACCTTACCCAGCATGACATCCTTCTCTAGTGACTGTTCCCTCCGGACAATGTGTCCAAAGTATGAGAGATGAAGTTTAGCCATCTTGGCCTCCAAGGAGCACTCTGGCGGCACTTCTTCCAAAACAGATCTATTGGTTCTTTTGGCAGTCCATGCACTTTCAATATTAATAATAATAGTCACTAGTATGTGTTGAGTATTTTAGGTGCAGATATTACTGAAGGGATAATCAAAATAAATATGGCATCACAGTGTCATTAAGGGAAGGCTATCAGGAACTCACCTTCCACAAGACAGATTATATTAATTCCATTTGACTTATTACCTACACTTGCTAATTTTATTAGTTTAGTTAGCCATTCCAAACCCTATTTGTAACCTATATAATGTTTACTTTCCAGAAAATTTTAGGGATTGAAGACAATAATACCTGTATGATGCCTGATATTTTAAGCATACATGTGGGACAATTATGTGTCAAATAATGATTTCTCAACTCTAAGAGTTGACAGGTCTTGAGTTTTTAATTCCATATTTTACCAGGGGTTACTGTTATTTGGTCCTTGTATAGATACACTAGAATTCTCCAAAAAAGGATGAAGTGTTTTAAACATAACTTTACATAGTCTTTCTGTGATGCCCAGTCCTATGCCATCCTCACAATCCATCATAGCATGTTTGAGCCCATTAGGCACCTTGGTTGGTTAGTTGGTTGTGTTCCGTGAAGTTAGTTCCAACTCACAGCAGCCCTGAATAGGATTTCTGAGACTATAAATCTTTACAAGAACAGAAAGCATCATCTTTCTCCCAGGGAATCTCCAGTAGTTTTGAACTGCTGACCTTGAGGTTACCCATCCAACTGGTATTCACCATGCTCCATTATAATTTAAACCATTAGCAAATCAGATTATGTTTACATGTGAAAAACTCTTCCAATGCTAATTATGTATGGATAAATAGATAGGCAAAAGTCAGCACTGCCATTGTTTCGGATGGTTTATAATTAACAGATGAGTAGACCAGGCTTAGTTTTCTGGTCTCACTGATACACATGAATTAGGCAATAGGCCAAACTGGTGAGAGGGACAGAGGACATGAACTCACACTCTTGGCTCATGTTACTGTTTCAAGTTATCAGTATCTGGTACCTTAAGACAAATTATGACTCATTTGAAAAACTCTACCCAATATAACCACTGAGTTTAGCCCAATGCAATTCCAAAGGACAAATTTTATTCCTTAAGTTTATTCTAATCAGAACAATTATACATTATGATTTTATTCCTTAAGTTTATTCTAATCAGAACAATGATACATTATGATTTAGGATGCATAAATACGAAAATGAAAGTCCAAGCACATTTTCTCCAATACTTGAGGATATATAGTGTACATCTCTGTCTCCTTTCTTCATTTTTTCTTTATATGCTCAACAAAAGGTGTTTTTTAAAAAATGATATCCACCCAATTCACAGTAAAATAAACATTGATATGATAGGATGTAGAAAGCCAATACAGTTTTTGCATTTTTGTTTTTTAAAATCAGAATATTCTATTCAAGTTATGCTTGAATTTTGTAAATGAATATAAATCGTCTGTTTTGAAATTCTGGATTTCACAAAGCAAAATCTTTCAATTGGGTACAGATAAAAGTTTCCTACACATAGTATTGGTGTGGCGCTGTGGGTTAATACGCTGGACTGCAAAGTTGGTTTGAGCCAACCACAACATGTAGTACGCAGCAAGGACATTTTAAAATTCAGAGCATCTCTGATTTATATCACGTTAAAAATAGCACGACACACACAGTGGCAGCACGATGGCCTAAAGCGTAACTATGATTGGCGAATGGCACAGAGTGGGCAGTGTTTTGTTCTGTTTTTCATTAGGTCGCTGTGAGTTGGAACCGACCCAATGGCATCTTACAACAAGAAGAACACAATGATTTGTGATCAAGGGGATAGGTATCATTCATTGCACAGATGCTCTGTTAATTAAGGCACCCTAAAAACAAAACAAAACAGTATGGGGTATGTAATAAATGTTTCCATTTTATTTCTCAGTAACTTCAGACTTTAAAAGATCCCAGAACTAATCTAAGTCCCAGAATTATTTAATAACTGGTTTTGAACCCAGGGTCTTCTGATTAGAAAACCTTGCTCATCACCATACTCTCACACTTACCCAGTGATTAATAATAACAAATCCTGGTGTGAATCAGGCTGCTAATCTCACGGTCAGCAGTTCGAAACTACCAGCTGTTCCACGGGAGAAAGATGAGGCTTTCTGCTCCCGTAAACATTTACAGCCTCAGAAACCCTGTACAGGGTCGCTATGAGGCGGAACTGGCTCCACGGCACATAACAACAACAAATCCTGGTGTGGCGCTATAGGATAAGCATGACCAGTGGTAGGTCGGCAGTTCAAACCCACCACCTGCTCTTTGGAAACCCTATACAGAGTCTCTATGAGTAACTCAACAGCACTTGGCAGCAACCACAACCACCACTGATTCCTTACTAAAAGTCTACACAGTCAATTGTATGCACTCACATAACCTAAGAGTCCTGGTGTGGTGCTGTAGGATGAGCACTTTACTGCCAGGTTGGCTTGAATTGCAAAGTTGGTAGTTCAAACTCACTAGTTTAAACTGCTCCTCGCAAACCCTATACAGAGTTGCTATGAGTTGGAACCGATTTCATAGCACTTAACACCAACAAAAACATATAACCCATACAAAGACTTTATAAGACAAGTCCTCTTATAGATAAGCAAATGAAGGCACAGAGATGTTAAATGAATTGAGATGAAAATGGTGGAAATGCACATAACCTCAGTCAGACCATACATCCAACAATATTAACAAGTACAGTATTAACAATATTAACATGCACAACCCTACTAGCTTAACAAGAGCATCTATTTCACCTGTTATTAAGGATTTTATTTCATTTATATGCAAACATTTTATCCGTGGAATAAAATACAACCTCTTGAATGAAAACTCTAATTTCTTGAAAACAACTTGCAAAGCAATTTCACTGAGTTGGTTGATTACATAGTAACTTGTTTAATTTAGCAGAAAAGACTTCAAGTTAGAGGAAAAGTCAATGTTATTAAATGTATCTATTAAGATTTTCACTCTAGACGTTTTTTTTGTTTTTTTTTAAATCAAGCTAGCTGTACCCTGTCAACTAAAGAGAATGGACATATGAGTTATTAAAGAGATTTCAGTACACAGATGAATGAAATTTTATAATGAACAGAATTGAGTAATGTCTGATCTAACTTCTGCATTGCTCCTTTAGTATCCTGACATTGAACTATACATAGAAGAGTATCAAATGTATTTTTTCTTGTCCAAGTATAAATACCCAATAAATAATATATCAGAAGAGAGTAATTATGCTGGAAAGCACTAGGCAGAAACCTTTATCTTGTATTTGGTGAGTTTAGTATGGGTAATTTTATTTAAATATAATTTCTCATACTTGAATTTTACTTGAGTCATTAATTAAAATTATAATCACTTCATTTTGCTCAAATATCAAAATATTGTTACTTTGTTGTTAAGTGCTGTGGAGTCAGTTCTGACACACAGTAACCCTATATAGAGTTTCTGTGGCTCTGGGTTTGAACCACCAACACTGTGGTTAGCAGCCCAGTGCTTATCTTACAGTGCCACACCAGCGATCCAACACAATATTATATTATTTGAAACATTAAAAAGAAATTTATAGCCATAACTTCTTTACAGCTGTCTGCTTATAATATTAGTTAGCCATCAGTTAGGCAATCATCTATTTCTACAAAGTTTTATAGTTGAGTAATAATTTCGCATTCATTCATTCATGCCTACAAAGTATTTCTGTGAACTAGGCAATGCAGAAATCAATTATCTCATTTTGTAGACTAGGAAACTGAAGTTTAGAAATTGAAGGACTAGTCAGATGATACAAATCTGGTGTTGGAACTAAAATTAAGGTTTCTTGACACTGACTATAATTCTCTTTCCATGACACCATAAATATCATTATCTTATGAATTATATGTCAAATATTTATATGATACATATGTAAGTAGAACAGAAGCACATCGGATGTTCTGTTGGAAAAAACAATACAACCAAACTGTTTTAAAATATTATACTAAGTAAAGTTTTCAGGTTACATAATATCTTATTTATAGAGTATTAAAGAACCAGCAGATGTTGAAACATTCAGAGACTTTTCCTATTTTTCTTTCTTTTTCAGTTAAAATTGTTTTCATTGTTGTTACGTGCTGTCGAGTTGGTTCCAACTCATAGTGACCCTATGCACAACAGTACGAAATGATGCCCGGTCCTGCACCAACTTCACAAGTGTTGCTACATTTGAGCCCACTGCCACTGTGCCAATCCATCTCATTGGGGGTTTTCCTCATTTTTGTTGACCCTGTCCTTTACCATGCATGATGTCCTTCTCTTGAGACTGGTCCAGGTCCAAAGTATGGAAGGTAAATTCTCTCAATATTGGCTTCTAAGGAACATTCAGGCTGTACTTCTTCCAACACAGATTTGTTTGTTCCTCTGAAAGTCCGTGGTACTTTTAATATTCTTCTCCAGCATCACAAATCAAGTGCAGTGATTTTTTTCCAGTTTTCCTTATTCATTGTCTAACTTTCATGTGCATTATGAGGCGAATGAAGAGACCATGGCTTGGATCAGGTGTAACTTATTCCACAAATTGACAGCTTTGCTCTTTAACAATTGAAAGCATTCTTCTGAAGCAGACCTAATGCAATAATACAACAATTGATTTCTTGACTGCTTTCATGAATTTTGAATCTGCTTATGTAGAAATTGTTGTTGTTGTTAGGTGCCATTCATTTGGTACCAACGCATAGCAATCTTATGCACAACAGAAAGAAACACTTCCTAGTTCTGCACCAACCTCACAATAGTTGCTGTTTGAGCCCATTTCTGCAACCACAATGCTAATCTATCTAACTAAGCGTCTTCCTATTTTCCCCTGACTGTCCACTTTACCAAACACGATGTTCTTCTCCAGGGTCTAGTCTCTCCTGATAATACTTCCAAAGTATGAGAGACACAGTCTGGCCATCCTGACTTATAAAGACCATTCTGGCTGTACTTCTTCCAACATACATTTATTTGTTGTTCTTGGAGTCCATGGTACTTTTAATCTTCTCTTCCAACACCATAACTCAACTGCATCAATTCGTGCATGATCTTCTTTAGTCATTGTCCAAGTTTCACATGGATATGAGGTTACAGAAAATACCATGGCTTGGGTCAGGCGCAACTTAGTCCTCAAACTGACATCTTTGCTCTTGAACATTTTACAGTGGTCTTGGGCAGCTGATTTGCTTGATGCAATTCATCACTTGACTCCATCAACGTTGCTTCCACAAGTATTGATAACTGAGCTGAACAAAATCAAGTCTTTGACAACTGCAATCTTTTCTCCATTTACCTTGACGTTATTTATTGGTCTGGTGGTGAGGAATTTTGTTTTCTTTACCTTCAGGTGCAAGCCATATTGAAGACTGTTGTCTTTGGTCTTCATCATTAAGTATTTTAAGTACTCTTTATTTTCAGCAAGCAAGGGTGTATCACAGGTTGGTACTGAGACTTCCTCCAATCTTGATGCCATGTTCTTCTTCTAATAATGAAGTGTCTCAAATCATTTGCTCAGTACACATATTGAATATATATGGTGAAAGAATATAACTCCAGCACACGCCTTTTCTAATTTCAAAACAGTGTTCCCCTGTTCTGTTCAAACAACTGCTTTTTGGCCTACGTACAGCTTTTTTAAGAGCACAGTTTTGTGTTCTTGAATACTCATTCTTCCACAATGTTTTCCACAGACTAGCATGATCCACACAATCAAAAACCTTTGGGTAGTCAATAAAACACAGGTAAACCACCTTCTAGTATTAACCACTTTCAGCCAAGATCAATCTGACATCAGCAATAAAAACCCTTGTTCCACCTTGTCCGAATCCGGCTTGAACCTCTGGTAGTTAGTTCCCTGTCAATGTACTGTTGCAGCCATTTAAAAATTATTTTTACCAAAATTGTTCTTGAATGTGATATTAATGGTATTGTCTGATGATTTCTGCATTTTAGGGGGTCACCTGTCTTTGGAATTGGCACAAATATGGATCTCTTCTAATCAGTTGTCCGGATAGCTGTCTTCAAAATTTCTTGGCATAGAGAGTGAGTGGCCCCAGTGCCTTATCAGTTTTTTATATAAGATTTCAATTTGTATTCCATCCATTTTCCCAGACTTGTTCTTTGTCATGCACCTTGGAGGTCTTCCTTCAGTATCACTGGTTCTTGATCAGATGTGACCTCTTGAAATGGTTAACATCAACCACTTCTTTTAAGTACAGTGACTGTATATTTCTTCTGTATTCTTTTGATGCTTTGTGCACCATTCAGTAATTTACCCACAGAATCCTTTAAATAATTGCAAGTTGAGACTTGAATTTTTCTTCAGTTCCCTCAGCTTGTAAAATGTTGAGTATGTTCTTCCCTGTGGTTTTCTAACTCCAGATCTTTGCATTATAAATTTGACTTTGTCTTCTTGCGGTGCCCTTTGAAAACTTCCATTCAGCCCTGTCAGCTTATGCAGAATCATATGGGTTATTTTTGTTGTTGTTAGATGCCATTGACTCAGCTTGAAATCATAGCAACCCCATGTGCAACAGAACAGAAGAACACTGACCGGTCTTGAATCATGCTCCTAAGTACTGTCATGTTGAATCCCATCGTTGGAGTCACTGTGTCAACCCAGCTGGGTGAGGGTCTTCTTCTTCATCGCTGACCCTCCTCTTGATGCCCTTCTCCAGTAATTGTTCCCTCCTGATCACATACTCAAAGGAGTATTGTTGTTGTTGTTGTCGTTAAGTGCTATTGAGTCAGTTCTGACTCATAGTGACCCTGTATCGGATTTCTAAAGAGCAACTGGTGCATCTGAACTATTGACCTTGCAAAATAGTATCATAACATACATATTATAATTATATATATACATATATACCGTATATAAGGAGCTCTGGTAACTTAGTGGAAGGAGCTCTGATAACGTAGTAGTTACAAGTCAGGCTGCTAATCTGGCAGTCAGCAGTTCTAAACTACCATCTGTTCCCTAGGAGAAAGATGAGGCTTTCTGCTCCTGTAAAGATTTACAGCCTTGGAAATCCTATACAGGGTCACTATGACTTGGAACTGACTCCACAGCACACAACCACCACCACCGCACTATATATACATGGAGTCTTGGTGTGGCTGTAGGATAAGAACTGACTGCTAATCTTAAGGTTGGTGGTTCAAACCCAGCAGCCACTCCATGGAAACTTATACAGGGTCACACTGAATCAGAACCGACTCTACAGCACATAGCCACAATATAAACATACATACACACATTACATTGTTGTTGTTAAGTGCTGGTGAGTTAGTTCTGACTCACAGTGATGCTCTATAGGGATTTTGAGGCTTTAAATCTGTACAAAAGCATCTTTCTCCCATAAAGTGACTGGTGTGTTTGAACTACTGACCTTGTAGTTAGTAGCCCAGTGCTTATCTCACAGAGCCACTAACGCTCCTGACATAAATTATATACATATGTTATGAAGATGTCAGTTTGAGGACTAAGATTTGATTGACCCTAGTCATGGTAGTTTCAATCCCCTCACACTCATGTGCAAGTTGTACAATGAATAATGAAGACCAGAAAGAATTGATGCATTTGAATTATGGTGTTGGTGGCACTGTAGGGTAAGCACTGGACAGCTCATCACAAGGTTGATTGTTCAAACCCACCACCAACTCCTTGAAAACTCCATACAAGGTCACTATGAGTCATAACCGACTTGATGGCAGTTAACAACAATAGACTATCAGTAGAACAAATAAATCTAAGTTGCAAGAAGTACAGTCACAATGCTTCTTAGAATCCAGCATGATGAGACATCGTTTCTCATACTTCGGACATGTTAGCAGGAGGACCAGTCCCTAGAGAAGGACATCATACTTGGGAAAGTGGAGGGTCATTGAAAAAGATGAAGACCCCCTAAAGATGGATTGCCACAATGGCAGCAGCAGTGGGCTCAAACACAACAGTTGTGAGGATGGTGCAAGACCATGGTGTTTTGTTCTGCTGTTGATAGGGTTGCGAGGAGTCAGAACTGAGTGGGTGGCACCTAAGAACAATAAAACAACAAATATGTATATGCTGTCGAATCAGTTGTGAATCACAGTAACTGTGCATAAGGTTTCCAAGGAGTAGTTGGTTGTTTAAACTGCCACCCTTGAGGTTAGCAGTCCAGTGCTTATCCTACAACACCCACCAGGACACACACACACACACACTATCTATCTATCTATCTATCTATCTATCTATCTATCTATCTATCTATCTATGTGTGTATGTGTGTGTGTGTTGTAGGTGAGTGAATGATGCTAATACACATATATGGTGATGACGTGAGGATGACAAGACTTCGTGAAAGAGATCATGCTTGGTAAAATTGATGTTGTTAAGTGCCGTCGAGTTGGTTCCGACCCACAGCTACCCTGTATAGGGTTTCCAAGGAGCAACTGGTGAGCTTGAACCACCAACCTTGTAGTTCAAATGGCTTTGCAGTCTGGCACATTAAGCCACATCAAGACTCCTTGTAAAGGAGAGGAAAATAACAAAAGAGACAGCCCAGTGAGATGGACTGACATCATGAATGCAACAGTGGACTTCAATGTAGCAATTGTGAGGACACTAGAGGACCAGGCAGCATTTCATTTTGTGTGCTTGTCCAATGGTTTGACACCAACTCAATGGAATCTAACAACAGAAATATACACTCATGTCTAATTGCTTATTTGTAATGGCCTCCTATTTCTTTCAGGCTAAACAGACTAAATAGAGTCCTATTTCCGACCAGCAACGTAAATGCATACACATTGTACATTTTCCACTATTGACATATAACATATTAAAAATCCCAATAATTGTTTAAGCTATACTGAGTAGAAAATACCTACTAGTAAAGAGCCAGGGTGTTGTACATCATGATGGGGCTGGATACAGTTCATTCAATCCACAGTCCACGGAGCAACTCATAACCGCAATATGTACCATTCCTGTCCATATCTATATAGATACATAAGAAAATAACAAAATTAGTCTGTAAATACTACTTAATATCAGTCACACAAAAATGGATTGCTAATATGTAGCATTAAAAAAAAGAGAGAGATTTGACAAGCAATCCAGTAGAAACACCTTATTTTTATACCTTTTTGTTTTTATAGTTTGCTGGTGTCCCTGAGATCCCACGCACAACAGTATTACAGGGTCTTCACTGGCTAGTTTTCAGAAGTAGATCACTTAGCCTTATTTGTACCCCTTCTTAGTGGAAAAACTCTGCAGAAACCTATTCAGCATCATGTTGTTGTTGTTACTGTAAAGTGCTGTGGAGTTGGTTCTGACCCATGGCTACCCTGTATAGGTTCCAAAAGAGCAGCTGGTGATTAACTTGTGGTTCACAGTCCAGTGCTAATCTTAATTCAGTGCCATGTTGTTGTTCTTCTTAAGTCCCGTTGAGTCCGTTATGACCCATGTATAGGGTTTCAAAGGAGCAGTTGGTTAGTCTGAACTACTGATCTTGAGGCTCAAATCAACTTTGCAGTCCAGCACATTAAGCCACAGCACCATACCAGGTTCATAGCAACACGTAAATCTCCACAGACAGACAAGTAGCAACTGTGTTTGAAGTGCAGAGACTAGTATTAAAATCCAGGTCTCCTGAATAGAAGGCAAGAACTCTACCACAGAACCACCATTGCCCTTCTCTGCTTTCTACAGAACATATAATACAGTGGTGGAAATATACTATATATTCAGTAAATATGGATTAAGTCTAAATAAGAAGTCAATTTAATAGTAAACTGAGGGAGAACAAACAAGATGGCGGAGTGGGTGGAAGTGCAGTAAAGGAGCTCCGCCAGCAACAACACAGAATACCTAACCAAGCAGGCTCAGGGGATGGTCCCAGAACTCTGAACCACATATAAAGGAATATTTAGAAGGTTGGAAGGCTTACAGCTGGGGAGTTTGTGGCAGAGCAAGAAACCCACTGCTTTCTAGTTCGAGATGCTCAGCTGCTTGAGGAGCCGCCATCTTGGGTGAGACCAAGCAGGGAAGGATCGGAGCGGCCACAGACGCCTGACAGACCCATGGAGATAAAGGTGTGGATATTCTTTTGGTATCTGTTCATTGGTCCCTTGCTGTCTGCGCACCTCCATTCTGGTGACTATAGGGGTGCCTGAGCTAGAGGACACCCCAGCCCCACCCTTGGAGTGTTCTACTACACGTGTGCACAGATCTCCCCGAAATTTAAAGAGACAGTTTCCAATTAAAACCAAATGGCCATAGCCGGCCCTGAACTGTTTATAACTAGAAAAAAGGCCTAAACGGGGATTGTGGAGTGGGATAAGCAGACAAAAAGAAATAAGCCGAAAATTAAATCCTAAGTTACATCAAAACGGACAACAGTGGCATCTTGAAATTTCTCAAGAAGAAGAGTGAAAAGGGAAGCCCATTTCCTGATCACATCTACATGGAGGCAATCAGAAAGCATAAAAAATACCAAAATACATACCTATCTAAGTATTAAGGCCACAGAAAACCCCTGAATATGCCCAAAAAACAGATGCAGATGACCATATCTGTACATGTCCAGAAATGAGATAAAGTGACTGATGCAAATGAGCTGGAAGTAGACCTACACTCCATACTGGAAGATAGGCAGGCTTTGGAAATGCCTGAGAGGGAATTTAGAAAGATGATTATAAAATGTATCAAAACACTATATAATGGAGTTGAGAAAAATAAGGAAGAAGTCAGGAAAATGCTACAGGAACAATCAAATAAGATAAATACAGCACTGGAAACATTTCAAAACCTACAGAAAGAGGTCCCAACTATTAATAATAGAATATCAGAAATGGACAATACACTGAAAGGGAAATGGAATAAAATTGAAGAGATAGAAGCTAGAACTAGTGAGCTAGAAGATAAATCTCTCAACACTACTAAGATAGAAATCAAACACAAAAAAGGGTTAAAAAAAATCTGAAGAAGGCCTAAGATTCATGTTGGATAACATAAAGAGTAATAACAACAATTATTAGCATTCCAGAACACAAGTCCACAGAGGAGATCCTTGAAGAGCTTCTGGAAGAAAATTTTCCTAACATC
>NW_006408637.1:843675-844947 GCF_000296735.1 Chrysochloris asiatica | reverse complement strand
AAAAAAAAAAATAGTACATTTATAAAAATGTGTCTAAAAGGCTATAAGCCTATTAATAAATAAAACAAATAAAATAACAAGTACACTTTGATTTAGTGCCTCTCCATCTAGGAGTTTATCAATAAGACATATTTAAAATCACAGATATTTATCTAAATTCATTTTCTGCAGTATAATTATAATAAAATACATCATGTTAAATTTATGTGTGTTTGTTATAAATCTATTAAATATTACTTTACAAAAAATTTTAAAAGCACATCGCATTGATTCTTATCGCCTGTGTAGTTCTCAAGCAGACCATCATGGTGCTCTTGTTTTGTATATAAAACATGAAGATCACACTTTGGGATACATGGTCTGCCACATACATATTGGGGAGCAAACCAATGAATGAAGAACAACAAAATTAGGCATATGTATAATTTTTTAAACCTACACCACACTTTTTCTGTCAGTTCTTTAATTTACTACCCCAAGCTATCTTTCTGCATTGTTAAAGAAAGAAAAATCTGAAAAACAAAACATATGAATAAAGCTCAAATATGTTCATTTAAAAAGTAATCATACATTAATTAGAAGTCAATTGCATTTAGTTCCGTTACAACATACTGCAGTGAATGAAATCAATAATCTTTTATAGCACATGCAAATGATATGAAATTCAAATATAAGGTATCTTTATTTGAATACAGCCATATCTGTTCATTTATGACTTAAAATAAGAAGCAACAGCTATAAACATAATCTAACCACGGAACACTGTCGTGTTGGTTTTGTTAGGTGCCTCTGAGTCATGCACAACAGAATGAAACACTGACCAGTCCTGTACTGTCCTCACAATCGTCATGTCAGAGCCCACTGCTGCTGCCATGGCGCTGATCCATCTCATTGGGGGTCTTCCTCCTTTTCTAAGAACAGAGTCCTTCTGGGACCAGTCCCTCCGATAACAAGTCCGATGTATGCGAGACCAAGTCTCACTATCCTTGCCTTTAAGGAGCATTCCAGCTGTACTTGTAACACAAATTTGTTTGGTCATTTCAATATTCTCCTCCAACACCATAACTTAAATGTATCAATTCTTCTATGGTCTTCCTTAGTCACTGCTTAACTTTCACATGCTTATGGTTGTGATGGTGATATGCTGTGGAGTTGGTTCTGATTCATAGAGACCCTCCCAAGGCTGGAGACCTTTATGGAAGCAGAACGCCTCATCTTTCTCTGGCAGAACTGCTGAGAGTTTCAAACTGCTGACCTTGAGGTTAGCAGCCC
>NW_006408637.1:834718-842615 GCF_000296735.1 Chrysochloris asiatica | reverse complement strand
AGCCTCATGCTTCTCCAGTGGAGTGACTGGTAGATTTGAACTGCTGATTTGATGGTCAGTAGCCCAGTTTGTAATCCACTACACTATCAGAGCACCTTAAAGAATTGCTGTTGTTGTTGTTAAGTGCCATTGAGTCAGTTCCAACCCACAGCAACCCTATATAGGGTTTCCAGGGAGAGGATGGTGAGCTTGAACTGCCAAGCTTGCAGTTCAAACTGACTTTGCACTCCAGCACATTTACCCAAAGCACCACATGAGAACTCCAAAGAAGGAGTTCTGGTGTGGAAAACATGGCCTTGGTGATGGAAATTACTTTAGAGATTGCATAATAGAATTTTGTAAGACCAAGATCCTATTCATTGTTGTTATTGTTAATTATCTCCAAGTTCTGACCCATAGTGACCATGTTAAACACTGCCCAGTACTGCATCATCCTCACAATTGTTACGTTTCAGCCCAGTGAGGCTGCCACTGTGCCAAGTCACCTCTTTGGGGATTCCTCTTTTTCACTGACCCTCCACATTTTACCAAGCATGATGTCCTTCTCCAGGGACTGGTTTCTCTTGATAGTATGTCCAAAGTATGAGAGAGATGACTCATATCATCCTGGTTGCACTTCTTCAAAGACATATTTGTTTGTTCTGGCAGTCCATGGAACTTTTCGTATTATTTTAAAACACCATATTTCAGATGCATCAATTCTTCTCTGGTCTTCCTTATTCACTGCCCAAGATTCATTGTCCAGTATCCAACCTATTCATTGCTGTTGTTGTTAAGTGCCCTTGAGTCAGTTCTGACCAATGAGCAGCTGATGAGTTTGAACCATCAACCTTGGGGTTAGCAGTCCAGTGCTCATTGTACATCACCGCACCAGAGAAAATGGTATACTCACCATTTATATTTATATTGTGGAAAAAAGTATCTCTAATGTGCTCTGGTAGCATAGTGGTTACGAATCGGACTGCAAATTGCAAGGTCAGCAGTTAGAAACTACCAACTATTCCGTGGGAGAAAGATGAGGCTTTCTGCTCCTGTAAATTTTTACAGCCTCGGAAACCCTGTACAGGGTCACTATGAGTCAGAACCAACTCCATGGCACATAACAACAACAACAATGTGTCCTGGTGTGGCACTGTAGGATCTGCACTGGATCTCAAGGTCAGTTTGAATAACAAGGTTGGTGGTTCAAACCCATCAGTTGTTCCTTGGAAACCCTACACAAGAGTCAAAATGGATTTGACAGCACTTAACAACACCTTGGACTTGTGTTGTGGTGCTGTACAATTAACCCTGGACTGTGGACCACAAGGTTGGCAGTTCAAACCCATTAGTTGATCCTTTATGCAGGACCACTATGAGTCAGGACCAACTCAACAGCACTTAACGAGACCAACATACAAATGGATCATGCTTGTAAAATACTCAAAATCCAATTAACTAGAATTGACAAGAATCAATAACATCCTCAGAACAAGGCCAGGGGATGATTGCAGAAAAGACCATCAGTTGCTCACATGTAAATGCAAACTAAAGTTTAAGAAATTAAAACAAGTCCATGAGAACCAAAAGACGACCATTACATAGCTCACCTACATTTAGACACCATCTTAAGAACAGATTTGCTACATTGAACACTAATGACTGAAGACCAGGTGAGTTGTGGGAGGACATCAAGGACATCACACATAAAGAAAGCCAAAAATCGGTAAACAGATATGGAAAAAAGAGAACAAAATGGATGCCAAAAAATAATGGAAACTTGCAGAAATGATGCAGTAAAAGAGCCAAACACAAGACTTCAAAGGACAGCTCAAGAAGACAAAGTAAAGTATTATAACGAAACATGCAAATCCTGGAGTCAGAAAATCAAATGGGAAGACTATGCTTGCTTGGCATTTCTCAAGCTGAAAGAACTGAAGTGCCAAAAACCAATGGTGTCACCTTGATGAACAAGGTGCACCTGACCCAAGCTATGATATTTTCAATCACCTTATATGCACAAGAAAGCACAACAATGAATAAGAAAGACCAAAGAATGGATGATATTGACTTACGGTGTTAGTGAAGAACACTGAATATACCATAGACTGCTCAAGAGGCCCATGCACTAAGGGCTTTTTCCCTGGTGTGAACATCCAATAGGACAGACTCAACCACATTCTGAATCTGGCAATGAGCTAGGTTAGCAAGGATGGGTGTAGAAATCTGACTCACAATAGTGCCATTTTCAACATACCAGGATAAAGTCCTCTTAAAGGAAATCTCTAGAACTTTTTCCCTAAGTACGCCTGCCTTCAGAATGACAGACAGCTTATATCACCAGCCCTCTTGCTGATGGTCTGAGAAAATGAATTCTAAGAACAAAAAGAACAACTCCTACAGTAGCAGGGTTGGTAAACAAAGTTAAATTCACCCACTGAAGGACAAATAGTAGGTGGTAAGTAGCTCTGGTAGCGTAGTGGTTACGAATCGGGCTGTGAACCACAAGGTCAGCAGTTCGAAACTACCAGCTGTTCTGTGAGAGAAAGATGAGGTTTTCTGCTCCTGTAAAGATTTACAGCCTCGGAAACCCTGTTCAGGGTCGCTATGGGTCGGAACCGACTCCATGGCACTTAACAACAGCAACAACAATACGATAAAGAGGAGTCCTGGCGTGGCGCTGTGGGCTAATGTGCTGGACTGCAAAGTCATTTGAATCACAAAGTTGGTGGGGGAAGTGGACACTTAAGAAGAACAACAACATGATAAAGAAGTAAAACAAAACAATTCATGCAGGTTATGACAAAGAATCTGTTCACAACACAGGGAAAGCATATGCCTCTTAATGTTAAGGATGGCTCACTTTGGAAAGACATCAGAGGAAAATAAAGCAAGTTGTGTATACAGAATGTGCATTATGCTCTCAATAAAATTTGATACAGCACTGTATGAAATTCCAAAGATGTATCTTCAAACCTGAGAAGCTCATTAAGGACACCCAAGTGGTTTCCCATTAACTATTAATTGCATCTTGGTGAAAAGAAAACATGTTTTGATCCAGATACCATAGCTCTGAATACCAATACCACCATTTTCTTGTTTCATTATCTTAAACAAGTCACTTACTATTCAATCTTCATTCTCATCGTTTGAAAATAAGATCACTTTGAGCTATGTAACAAAATTAAGGCATTGACTGCCACACAGCACCAAGCAAAAACTAGTTGCTATCAAGCTGATTCCAATTCATGGTAACTCTCTGTGTTTCACAGTAGAACTATCCTACAGAGATATTTCAATGGAGTGTTCTGGAAGTAGATCTCCAGACCTTACAAGCTTTGCATCATGTTTCAGGTCTGGCTCAAACTTAGCTTCTCATACTCATCTTCAAACACTAATTCACACACCATAATTGTTACAGCATGGTTGCCAGAGCTGCAGATCTCTCCCAGGCTTTTAGACTTGACATGAAACCTGCTTTTCTCTGGGTACACTGTATCTTTTAACTTTGAATACATATCTATTTAACTGACAGATTAACTTGGAAAAAAAATGATCACAAGTAAATTCTGTAACCATGAAGTGAGTGTCAACTAACAATGACCCTGTGTAGGGTTTCTGAGGAGCGGCTGTTGAGTTTGAACCACTGACCTTGTGGTTCAAACTATTGGGGGAATCCAGTGCTTATTCTACAGTGCCATGCCAGGACCTCTCCTTAAACCATTAGGCTGAAGTATTTAGCCAGGAAATGTTGTACACAAATATTTGAATATGCATCTTATTGTATTATCATCCACGTTTAAAGGTTGTTCTCCCCAGGAGGTGTCATCTTGGTTACTATATTGTTGTTGCTGTTACTATAAATGCTGTAGTTCAGTTGCAACTCACAGCGACCCTGTACAGGGTTTCTGAGGAACAGCTGGTGGGTTTGAACTGCCGAACTTCTGGTTCAAAGTGCAGCACTGATTCTACAGTGCCACACTAGGATAACATGCTATGAAAGGATGTGATATGATGACATGATATGTTATATATATCATGTTCATCAGTAGTGACCTCGTACACAGGTGGATACGCAAAAGACAGCCTCCCTCCATCCCCCACTCCTCAGCTCTTGCTCTCTCCTCCATGTTTAGGTCGGCCTATTCAATGGTAAGGAGTCCTGGTGTGGTGCTGTGGGTTAATGCGCCAGACTGCAAAGCCGTTTGAACTGCAAGATCGCCAGTTCAAGCTCACCAGCTGCTCCTCAGATACCCTATACAGGGTTGTTATGGGCCGAAACTGACTCAATGGCACTTCACAACAACAAATTCAGTGGTATGGAGTTCTGGTGTGGCGCTACAGGATAAGTACTGGACCAGAATTTGGTTTGAACCCCAAGGTCAATGGTTCAAACTCACCAGTCGCTCCTGGAAACTCTATACCGGGTCGCTATGGATCAGAATCAACTCAACAGCACTGAACAACAACAGACTTTAGCCAAGTTGTTGTTGTTGTTGCTAAGTGCCATAGAATTGGTCCCAACTCATAGTGACACTGTGTAGGGTTTCTGAGGAGTGGCTGGTGAGCTTGAACTGCTGACCTTGCAGTTCAAACCAACTTTGCAGTCTAGTGCATTAACCCGCAGTGCCACACCAGGACTCCACTAAACTTAAATTAAATTAACTAGACAAAACTCAGTGGAGCTTTTGTGTGTGTTTGCTTGTTTATCCATATATGCTTTGTAAAAGAGAGGCAGGGACTTTCAAATCTACTTATCTACAATGAACTGGGCTGAAACACTCATTTGTCACGTAGGAGCTGAACAGCTACTCTTCTGTGAATCAGAGCTATTGTACTTCCTACAAAACAGATGGGGTCCAACTATTTGCTCAAAGGGCACTGGGAAAGTTAGCAAATGTAGCAAGAAAGCAAAGAGTTAGCGGCAAGGGCCAGTAGAGAGAAAGTAGGAAGCTGCTTCTTAGACTCTTCTATAAACATTTTTAGGAAAAAAAGAAAAAGGTGTTCAGAGAGAATCTCATTACGTTTTGCAATTGCACTGCTGATGAGAGGGAGCATGGTGGCTCATAGGTAGTGCTGGACTGCAACCCAAAGGTGTGTGGTTTGAGCCCTGCACTCACTCCTGGGGAGAAAAATGAGATTTAAAGTCTTGGAAACCCTTTACTACAAGTTGCTATAAGTTGGAATCAACTCAGTGCCCCTTAACAGTAACAATGAGAACTAAGTCTACAGTAACACTTACTGAACAGGAGTGTATGTGAAAAACACTCCAGAAAATCGAACCCACAATTTCCCTGACTTTAGTCATTGTGTGCTTTCGCTTCTTCCTCTCTCCTTCTCTTCCTTTGCCTCCTCGGAGAAACTGTGCACAGGGTCCTATGAGTCGGTACTGACTCGATGGCACCTAACAACAATGTGCCAAAAATTCTGATGAGGATCTTTTATTCCATGCTTTCACAATTTTCCAAAATGATGATTATTATCATCATTTCCTAGAAACCTAGGTTTATAATGATTACATTTCGAAGTCAAATAGCCAGTGAGAAGCAGTATTAACCTGTCTGGTACTTTAATTAGTCAATGGAAGACCAAGTGTAACAACAGAACAGCGCTCCTATAAGGGATCAGGTGTAGATAGGGGGCATTTGGGAACTGAATTTTGTTATCCTCAGGGCATTATTCCCTTCATGGACCTATTTGATTAAATATTCTCAATATAAAAGAAATAGAATAAACACTTAGAAAAATAGGATTGAGGTCTGAATCTTAAGATTAGGAGAGGACAATATAAGTGCCAAAGGAACAGCTAATTTACAGGTCACTATTAGTCAGAACCAACTGGACAGCACTTAACAACAACAATGACCAAGATCGAGCTTAAGAAAAGCAAACTTAAAGTCACCTGCGAAGACTGAAAATGAAAGAATATAGGTAGCTCCATTATCATCTTTTTGTGAAGTGCCTTCAAAACAATTCTGCCTCAGAGCAACCCTGTGTAGGGTTTCTGAGGAGTGGCTGGTGGGTTTGAACCCCTGACCTTGTGGTTCAAAGCAACCTGTGGTCTAGAGCTTTATCCTGCATCGCCACATATATTCTCCATTCCTGGAATGTTGACGCTTCCTACCAGAATATACCAACAATAGCAAAATATGCATTTAAACTGAAGTATATGGTTCCCTTACAGCCCCTTCTAAACTCTCCACTAGGGACATAATTGCGTTCCAGGAGTCACAAAAGTCTGGATTCTTGTCTTTTCCCAATGTTGTTGTTACGTTATCATTAAATGCCATGGAGTCAGTTCCAACTAATAGGGACCCTTTATAGGGTTTCTGAGGCACGACTTGTAGGTTTGAACCACCAATCTTGCAGTTCAAACTGACCTTGTGTCTGAGTGCTTCTCCTATGGCAACACAGCAGGACAAGCCTGGATATTTAGATTGTCATCTTCCTAAGGAGGGGCCCTGGTGGCTCAGTGGTCAAATGCTCGGCTGCTAGATAAAAGATCTGTGATTTGAGCACTCTAACCACTTTGAAGAAGACAAGTTTTGGTGGTCTGCTTCCATAAAGACCCCTGTTTCCCTCAGTACTATGGAGTCAGCATGGGTTGGAATAGGCTTGATGGCACATAACAACAGTAAGCTCAGCAATGGCTGTGGGGTAATTTAGCTTTTGTGTCCACTTGATCAGGCTAGAGATGTACGATTCCACCATGATGTGATTTGATGTGATAAACCAGTTAAGAGAATTCACGGTGGGATCCCCACCCCTGATCCAATTTAGGGGTGATCCCCTGGGTGTGACATGAAGCCCCTTTTCTTTTACAAGAGATGAAAGGAGAGAGACTGGGGCAGAGAAGGAGGACCTAGTATCACTAAGGTACAAGACCTGCGAGGGGAATGTGTTCTTTGGACTTGGGGTCTCTGCACGGTGAAGCCTCGAGATCCTGGGGAAGATGGATGCTACAGTGTATGGGGGATCCCTACAGAACACTGGGCTGAAAGGAGACTAGGACACTTCCCAGAGCAGACAAAGAGAAAGCCTTCCCCATGAGCCAGCATGCTGACTTCTAGTCTCCGACACTGTGAGAGAATACATTTCTGGTTGCTAAAGCCATTTTCACTTGTGGTGTCCCTGTTATAGTTGCTGTCTGTTGTTGCTAAGTGCCGTCGAGTTGGTTTTGACTCATTGTGACCCTGTATAGGATTTCTTAGGAGTGGCTAGAAAGCTTGAACTAACTTTTCAGTTCAAACTGACCTGGGGATCCAGTGCTTATCCTAATGCACCACACCAGGACTCCATTCTATTATCGTAGCATTAGATAGGTTATATATTATTGTCCACATTTTTTTCTTCAAAGGAGGGGGCTGAGGACTTCTAGGACAAGATGGTAGAGTAGGTAGATGCACTGAACAGACCATCCACAACAAAGACATGGGAGACAAAAGGAAACAGATAAAGATGGTGATCCTGGAACCTTGAGTTTTAGTGAATATGACAGATAAGTGCTGGCTGGAAGATGAAGTGGAAAAGGAGCAGCAAGAAAGAAGAGAAAATGGACAGATTTCAGGCCAGCATAGAGAGACACAACCACCTTAAACTTTGGTGAATGGCTGTTTGTACAACAGCCTGCAGGCACAGGATGTAGGTAGAGGTCGATGGCAAAGGGTGGCAGTTCTCCCTCAACTCCATGCCCTCCTGGTATCTGGGGTCATGGCCAGTCTCTATCACCACCAACAGAGCCTTCAGTGGCTCTGTCTGGGGTCAAGCACTTAGCATAGTATCCCTGTGTCTGGAGGCATATGAATTTGCCCTACACAAATAGGGAACAGAGGATTGCATTCACACTTCTAGTCTCTACCATATCCATTGGGAGACAGGTGGTGAGTGTCTAAAAATACATCAATATACAATCATCTAC
>NW_006408637.1:833946-834618 GCF_000296735.1 Chrysochloris asiatica | reverse complement strand
TCTGGGATACAGGGATCTAGGTATACCCTGAAAACAGGGATCTGGGATACAGGGATCTAGGTATACCCTGGGATACAGGGATCTATATTCCCCTGAAAAGGGGAAATAATACTAAAATCTTTGACTGCCTTGTGAATATTAGTTTCCCTTGCCTACTATTGTAAAATAGACACTTGAATGGGATAGAAAGGAATGTTGGGAAACATGATTAGAGAAAAATTGTAAGGCCGCCTTCAGCCTATAGCTGATTGGAATACCTAAAAGGGGTTCTACAACTTGCCCAGAGAAATAGGCCTCATGCAATGTCTTTACAGAGTATAGGACCTTAGGTGGAATCCTGAGTCTCATCTAGAACCTTAGGAGGTGAGACATTCCCACTAGAAAGGACAAGCAGACTGGAACAGCTACAGTGACAGAAGATACATCTTCATGATGACCCTGACCTATACTCACAGTGGTAGTTACTTTAAATACCAACAGAGAGGGAAAGAGTCTTTAAATCAAGTATCAATGCTATCTGCTCTGTGCACAGGGTAGAGCGGGATGGGCAACTTAGACATTGGCTATCTAAAATGAGGGGGCAATAAAGGCACGAAGTGACTGGCTTACAAGGTTTCTAGAGGGGGTTCAGTTTAAGAGTACGGGGGGAAAGAAAGAGTCCCCACTGAATAG
>NW_006408637.1:830547-833434 GCF_000296735.1 Chrysochloris asiatica | reverse complement strand
AAAAAAAAAAAAAGACAAATTGCCTCAAACAAGTAATCAAAATACAGAGCCAGAAAATATAATACCAAAAATGGTATCAGGATGACTTGATAAGGAATTTAAAAGAAAGATATTTAGGTATCTTCAATGGACTGAGAAAAGGATCAAGAAAACTACAGATGAAATCAAGGAAAACAGACAAAACTTTATAATAATTCAGGAAAACTCTATAAGAATAAACTGATAAAATAAATGAAAAAAATGAAAATCATACAAAAACAGCAATTAGAAAGCCAGAAGATTAATACTAAGACTTTTGAAATAAATAATATGTTGAGAGGGTAAAGAAATGGAATTAAGTCAATGGGAGGCTGAATTAAGAGTTTGAAGACAAATCTCTCAGTATTCATCTGCTACAAGAACAATCAGAAAAGCAAAATTTTAAAATCTCAAAAAACTCTAAGATTTATGTTGGACACTATCAAGAGTAATAACTGATGTGTGATTGGAATTCACCTAGCTGATTATACTCTTTAAAAGTTCTCTCTTCCTCACGCATTTGTTGCTGTTGTTCAGTACTGTCGAGTCAATTCTGACCCAAACGACTTACTGCATTAAGCAAATCTGCTGCACAAGATCTCTTTAAAGTGTTCAGAGCAAAGACAGGAGTTTTAGAACTCAAGTGCATTTGATCCAAGATAACGACATTTTCAATTGCCTCCTATGCATGTAAAAAATGGACAATGAATAAGGAAGTCAAAAGAAGAATTGATGCATTTGAGTTATGTTGTATACTGAAAAGTATCACACAGACTACCAGAAGAACAAACAGTAAATATTTTAAGTCCTCTTCCTTTTCAGCAAGCTAGGTTGTATTATTTACACATCATAGGTTTTTAGTGGGTTTTCTTTCAATCCTGGTGCCATGTTTTTCTTCATACTATCCATCTTCTTGGATTATTTGCTCAGCATACATATTGAATAAATATAAGGAATGAATACAGCTCTGGAGCAAACCTTTCCTGATATTAAAACATTCAGTATCCCCTTGTTCTACTTGAGCAGCTGCCTCTAGTTCTGTGTATAGATTCCTCATGAGCATCATTAAGCATTCTGGAGTACTATGCTTCCCAGTGTTACCATAGCTTGTCTTGATCCACCCAGTCAAAAACCACTGCACAGTCAATAACATCTTTCTGGTATTCTCTGCTTTCCACCAAGATCCATCTGATGTCAGCAGTGATTTTCCCTGTAAACTGACTTGAGTTTCTGGCAGTTACCTATTGATGTACTTTGCAAGTCATTTTTTAACTATTTCCAACAAAATTTTACTTGAATGTCGTATTAATGAAATTGTCCCATTATTTCCACATTCTGTTGGGTCACTTCTCTTTGGAAATGGCACAAATATACAGCTCTTCCAATCAGTTGGCCAGGTAGCTGTCTTCCAAATTTCTTAGCATAGATGAGTGATTGCCTCCAGTGTTACATCAGCTTACTGAAAAGATTTATATTTCATAAATTCCTGTTGTTAGTTGTTAGGTGCTTTAAAGTTGGTCCTGATTCATAGCGACCTTATACATAACAGAAACACTGACCAGTACTTGACTAGCCTCACAATCACTGTTAAGCCATTACTGCTGCCACTGTGCCAATTCATCTCATTGCAGGTCTTCCTCTTTTTTGCTGACCCTCCATTTTACCTAGAATAATGTCCTTCTCCAGGGACTGGTCCCTCCTGATATGTTCGAAGTATAAGAGATGAAGGCTTGCCATCCTGGCTTCTAAAGAGAATTCTGGTTGCATTTCTTTCAACACAGATTTGTTTGTTCTTCTAGAAGTCCACTGTACTTTTGAGTAGTCGTTGCCAACACACCATAACTTAAATGCATCAGTTCTTTTACAGTCTGCCTTTATTCACCATCCAACTTTCACATACATAGGAAGCTATTAAAAAGACCATGGCTTAGGGTCAGGCACACCTTAATCTTCATACTGACATACTGATCCTGAATACTTTAAAGAGGTCTTACAGCAGATTTACTTAATGCAGTAAGTCTTTGGATTCCTTGACTACTACTTCCATGAATGGTGACAGTCGGGTGGATCCAAGGAAAATGAAGTATTAAAAAACTTTAAACTTTTTTCCATTCACTATGATATTGGAGTCCTGGTGTAGTGTTGTGGGCTAATGAATGCATCAGACTGTTTGAACTGCAAGGTCGGTAGTTCAAGCGCACCAGCTGCTCCTTGGAAACCCTATACAGGGTCGCTGTGGGTCAGAATCAACTCAACAGCATTTAACAACAACATGGTATTATTGGTTCAGGGGTGAGGATCTTAGTTTTCTTTACACTGAGGTGCAACCCATACTAAAGGCTGTGGTCTTTGATCTTCATCAGTAGGTGTTTTAGACCCTCTTCCCTTTCAGGAAGTAAGATTGTATCATATGCATATGGCAGGTTGTTAATGAGTCTTCCTCCAATCCTAATGCCAAGTTCTTCTTCATATAATTCAGTTCCTCTGATGATTTGTTCAGCATAGAGACTGAATAAGTATGATAAAAGGATATAGCCCTGAAACACACCTTTCCTGATTTTAAACCATTCAGTGTCCCCTTGTTTTGTGAGAACAACTGATTGTTCCCATGAGCACAATTAAGTTTTGGAAAAATTCATTCTTCGCAATGTTGTCCTTAGCTTGTCAAGATCCACACAGTTGAAAGCCTTTGCATAGTTAATAAAGCACAGCCAAACATCTTTCTGGCATTCTCTACTTTCAGCTAAGATTCATCTGACATCAGCAATGATATCCCTTGTTCCACATCTTTGTCTAAATTCAGCTTGAACCTCTGTCACTTCCCTTTATAAAGTGTTCTTCAGCAAAATTTTACTGGCATGTGATATTA
>NW_006408637.1:819946-822590 GCF_000296735.1 Chrysochloris asiatica | reverse complement strand
GGCACTTAACACCAACGACAACAACCACTCAAATGTAGCGGATGTCCTTTTATCTCTTATCTCTACTGCTCCAGGATCTACAGATCTGTTTGAACCAAAGGTTGTCAGGCATTTTGTTCAGTAAAAGTCTACTAGACTAGTGATTGTTATTATTTAGTGCTATCGAGTCAGTTCTGACTCACAGAGACCCTGCATAGCATTTTTGAACAGTTACTGGTGGGTTTGAACTTCTAACCTTGCGGTTCAAACTGACTTTGCAGTCCAGTGCTTATCCTATAGTGCCATGCCAGAACTCCAAACTAGTAGTGAGACAACTAGACTTTGCAGCACAGTGCATTATTAACTCTGTCAGCATCATGCCCAGCACCTTCCAAACCCATTGTCACTCAAAAGTGCACTGCTGAACACAAAAAGTCCACAGAAAATTTTGATTTTAAGGTCAGAGTAGACAGGGCTGCAAGACTTCCCAGGCCTCTCACGGATCAACAATTATACTTCCTGTGAAACACCAAGAATGAATCAGTTCTGCTGAACCAGAACAGAGCAGAATCTCACAGAGAGGTCTACCCATAAGGCAACTGACATGGACAATTGTGAGTGCCCTACTCTCAGCACAAGAGACAGAAACCAGGGAGACCAAAGGTTTTATTGTGTCTGGAGTTCATTTATCCATTTACTCAAATGGATTAAATAACAGTAACTATCAGAGTCATTTAAAGCTGTCTGTGTCCTAGATACTATGCTAAGCGGTTTCTCACCTTCCCTTAATCCTCATAACAACTCTATCAGGGTCCTCCTTTTAGAAATAGAAATGGACAGCTAAAGTAACTTTCAAGAGCTCACACATTTCAATTCGATGCTGAGTGTCTGAATACTTGTCAGCACGCCTGCTCTTGTAGAAAGCAACCATGGGAATATACTTTTAGGAAGTATGAGATGGTAATAATGGAAAACAGTTAATAGTATTCTAAATGCTTATTGTATTCATTATAAGGAGCTCGGGTAGAACTGTGGGTTAAGCATTGGGCTGCTAACTGCAAGGTCAACCGCGTAGTCAGTTCAAACTCACCGACTACTCGATAGGAGACAGATGGCTGTCTTCTCCTGTAATGACTGAGTCCTAGGAATCCTATCTGGGGGTTGGTATTTGTTGAAATCAATTCAGTGACAGTTGATTTGGTAAGGTGATGATATTACATGCAACTAAGTGTGGCATTGTGGGATAAAGCACTAGACCGCAAGTTCAGTTTGAACCACAGGGTCAGCAGTTCAAACTCACCCATTGCTCCTTGGAAACCCTATACAGGGTCACGGAGAGTCAGAACCAACTCGATAGCATTTACCAATGACAACATAATAACAGAGGCCTGATTGGCACTGTAAGATAAGCACTGGATTGTTTACCACGAGGTTGGCAGTTCAAACCCACGAGTTACTCCTCAGAAACCCTATACAGGGTTGCTATGAGTTGGAACCGACTCAGTGGCAATTCACAACAAGATAATAACAGAGAAATATGAACAACTAACAAACTTGGGAACACCAATTAAAGATATTTAAACTGAAGCTTGGAAAATTACGAGTAGACGTTTACCTTTGAGGAGACAGCAAATATTTCAGACCTAAGGGGCAGCCTGTGGAAGGTACAGCTCGGTCAGCGTTGCTTGACGAAGCAGTAGGTGACGATGACAATGAACAGGAATAGAGGCATAAAATGCACTTTGGGACAGATATTTTATGGACATTGCATAGTTTTTCTTAAGAGATTGGATTTCTGTAACACAATAGTTAAAAGCTCAGGCTCCAGGAATGAATAATTCTAGATTTGGAACCTGAACTCCTGGTGTGATGTTGTAGGATGAGCACTGGACTGCTAACCGCGAGGTCAGTGGTTCAAACCCACCACAACCACTCCTCTGAAACCCTAGCCAGTGTCTCTAGGAGTCAGACCTGGCTCAATGGCATTTAACAACAGATTTGAATCCTACTTCTGTCGTTTATTACATACAAAACTTGGAGCAGGAAAGCTCATTAACACACTTACTTGTCTTTGAAAAAAATGGAAATAGGAATAGTAATTGTTTCACAGGTTGTTTAACAATAAATGCGACAGTACTTGGAAAAGACTTCTTACAGTACATAAAGGTAATAAGGTTCCAGTGAACCTTATTTTAGTTACTTTCTTTACTATTAATGTGGTCATTATCCCCATGAAAGAAACAAGCTTGGTTTGCAGCTGATGGAAAATAAAATGCAAAACAAAACAAGACATTCCAATAAATGAAGCAAGTCTTTCTTTTCTTTTCTTTTTTTTTCCTGCTCTAGAAATTGGTCTATCAGATATAACAAAGCAGGGTACATTCACTTACATTTAACAGCAGCAAAGGAATCAAAGCAGAAATGTGTTTGCTGATATCAGCTAAAATCGTAATCTCTAATGCTGCCGGATGGCAATCCAGCTAGAGGTTCTCTAACAGGTACTGCCATCAAATTCAGTGGACAAAATGTGACCAACTAATGGGTAAAGTCACTGAAACGATACGGAGTTGTTTTGACTCTTAAACAATTACCCATTTATAGTCCAACTTCAGCCAGAATTCTGAGCTTCAGGAAGCAAGCTCCAGTTTTAAAAAGAAAAAAAAAA
>NW_006408637.1:815504-819846 GCF_000296735.1 Chrysochloris asiatica | reverse complement strand
AAACATCTTTCTGGCATTCTCTACTTTCAGCTAAGATTCATCTGACATCAGCAATGATATCCCTTGTTCCACATCTTTGTCTAAATTCAGCTTGAACCTCTGTCACTTCCCTTTATAAAGTGTTCTTCAGCAAAATTTTACTGGCATGTGATATTAATGATATTGTCCAATCATTTCTGCATTATGCTGGCTCACCTCTCTTTGAAATAGGTACAAATATGGATGTCTTCCAATCAGTTGGCCACATATCTGTCTGCCAAATTTCTTGGCATAGATGCGTGAGTGCCTCCAGTGCTTCATCAGTTTCTTGAATGAGTTCAATTTGTATTTCATCAATTTCTGGTACCTTGTTCTTTGCCAATGTCTTCAGTGCACCTTGGATTTCTTTCCTCAGTACCACTGGCTCATAATCATATGCTATCTCCAGCAATTGATGCAAGTCGAAGCTTGAATTTTTTTTCATCAGTTCTTTCAACTTGAGAAATTCAGAGTGTCTTTTGGTTTTCTTACTCCAGGTCTTTGCACATTTCACTGTAATACTTGACTTTGTCTTCTAGAGCTGCCATTTGAAATTTTCTTTTGAGCTCTTTTACGTCCACATTTCTTCCATCTGTTTTCACATGTCTGTACTGGAGAGCAAATGTCCAAGTCTCTTCTCAAGTCCTTTTTGGTCTTTTCTTTTCTTTCCTTTTTAACGACCCTTTGCCTTCTTCTGTATGACGCTCTTGATGTTACCCCACAGCACTTCTGATATTCAGTCATAAATGCCTAATTCATCACATCTGTTCTTGAAATTGTCTCTAAATTCAGGTGGGATGTGTTCAAGGTCATATTTTGACTTACATGGACTTGTTTCAATTTTTTTCAGCTTCAATCTAAACTTGCATATGAGAAATTGATGGTCTGTTCCAAAATGTGGCCCTGGCCTATTTTTGCAGATGATATGGAGCTGTTTTGCTGTCTCTTCCCATGATGTACTCAGTTAGATTCCTGTGTATTCTATCTGGTTCAGCCTTTTATGTTGCTTAAAAAGGCATTTGTAATGAATTCAGTCTTCGGTCTTACAAAATTCTATCATGAGATTTCTAGGATCTTTTCTATCACCAAGGCCATATTTTCCAATTGCTGACACTTCCTCTTTTCCCAATCTTTGCATACCAATATCCAGTAATTAACAATACATCTTGATTGCATGCTTGATCAATTCAATACTGAAAAAGTTGGTAGGATTCTTCAATTTCACTATCACTGGCTTTAGTGGTATGGTGCTGTGGGATAACACATCAGACCACAGGTCACTTTGAACCACAAGGTCTGTGGTTCAAATTCACCAACAGCACCTCAGAAATCTTATACAGGGTCTCTGAGTTGGAAGGACTCCACAGCACTAAATAACAACAACAGTGGTTGATGTGCAAATTTGAAAAACTGGTATTAACTGATCTTCCTTGTAGGTTTATGCTGTTGTTGTTATTAAGGTCCAGACTTACAGCAACCCTACATAGGGTTTCTGAGAAGCAACTGGTGGCTTTGAACCTTGGACTTGTGGTTCAAACCAACTTTGTGGTCCAGTGTTTCTCCTTTGGTGCCACACCAGGATTATGGATATTATCAGAGCACAAGCAGCACTGTAAATTTCAAGCTAGATCTTGAAATGTTCTTTTTGATGATGAAGGCCATTCCTCTCGCATGTGTTATTCCTGGCCTAGTAAACCAGAGGACTGTCAGATTCAAAATGGCTAATACCAGTCCATTTCAACTTACTAAATTACTAGGATATTGACCATTATGTGTTCCATTTCATTTTTGACAATTTCTGATTTTTCTAGATTAATGTTTCATACAGTCCATGTTGCAATTATTGATGGATGTTTGCAGCTGGTTCTCCTCATTTGTGTAGTATCCTAATACTAAATGAAAGTCCTGGAAGCTTTATTCTATTGGAATCATCATGGTCAATTCTACTATGAGGAGGGAACACTTCCCTAGCCGCACTTTGAGTATGTTCCAACTTTTTGGGCTCAACTTCTGGCATTATATCTAACACTATTCTGGTGCTATTCATGCTTCATTTTCCAGCACTATATCTGACAATGTTCCACTGATATTTGTAAAATTGTCAATAGCTAAATATTCAGAAGTAGTTTGCCTCACCTTCTTCCTAGTCTGTCTTAGTCTGGAAGGTCAACTGAAACCTGTTTGCCATGGTTGACCCTGCTGGTGCTTAAAATACTGATGGCATAGCTTCTAGCATCACAGCACCATGCAAGCCACCACAGTATGACAAACAGAGAGATGATTGGTGGTTGGAATTCTGTTTTAATTGTTTATTTCTAGGACAAACACTGGGCTGCTAACCACAATGTAGGTGGTTCAAACCCTATACAAGGTCACTATGAGTTGGAACCTACTTGAAGGCACTTAACAACAACAATATATGCAAAGAATATTGACTATACCATGGGCTGCCAGAAGAACAAACCTTCAAAGAGAGGAGGGAGACCTTCAATGTGATGGCTTGACAAGATGGCTTTAAGCACAGCAATGATAATAAGGATGGCATAGGTCCAGACAACATTTTGTTTTCTTATATGAAAAATCGCTGAGTCAGAGCAGACTCAAAAGCACACAGCCACAACAATACGTTTATAATTGTTATATGTTCCTGATGAACTGACCCTTTTAGTATTGTAAAACATGCTTGTTAGTCTGTAGTAACTATTTTTCTGTCTTACAATCTATTTTCTTAAACTACTTTCAATACATTTCTTTTGTCGTTAAATTATTTTCAGTTCTTTTCTCTTCGTCTTTCAAAAGTTTGACTAGGGTGTTACTAATTGTGTATAGCTTGGAGTTCATTCTGATTTTTAGATGTGTTACTGTTAGCTCAATTGTTCAAACCACCACAGGTCCATGGATGAAAGATGTCGCAGTTGGCTTCTGTAAAGATTTTCAGTCCTGGAAACCCTATAGGGCAGTTCTAGTCTATCGCTATGAGTCAGACTCAATGGCAGTGGGTCTTGGATGCACACACTGATTCTTGTTATTGTTGTGTGCTATCAAGTTGGGTCCGACTCAGTGGCCCTGATAAGTTTGAATTGCTGACCTTATGGTTAGCAGTTGAGTGCTTATCTTACAGCACTATAGCAGAACTCCACACTGATATTTTCCATAAAACTTCAAAAAACTTCTATTTTTCTTTAGATATTTTTTTCTGTCTTTTCTTTCAGTAACTCTCCTATATTTATATGCTTGAGGTTTTGCTAACTTTTTTCCAGAGTTGATCATTTTTATTGATTAATCTTGACTAAATGACAGTGGAAATTTTCAGGCTTATTGATTCTTTTTATTTCTGCCACCCAAAATATTCTGAGATTCTCTAGTTAATGTCAGTTATTACAATTTTCAACTCCAGGATTCTTATTTGCTTTTCTTAAACATAATTTCTCTATCTTTTTTATATTAACTATTGGATATTTTAATTTGTTAAGGCTGTCATTAAAAAATAGCACAAAATTGGTGATGACTTTGTTGTTGTTAAAAACATACATTTATTTCTTTAGTTTTGAAGGCTAGAAGTCCTAATGAGAGTTTTGGTTCAACTTCTTCTTGGGCCTTTTTGTGAGAGGAACTGTTCTTGGCCACTTGTCTATCTTTTGGTGACAAGCTCTGGTTCCATTATCATATAGAGTCTTTCTCCACCCCACCCCCCATGTGTATTTCTGTCTCTATACTATTCTTATACCACTCAGTAGGGAATAAGATTGTTATTCCTGATGTTAAGTACCATTGAGTCAGTTCTGATCCATAGCGACCCATATAGGGTTTTCAAGGAGTGGCTAGTGAGCTTGAATCAACAACCTTGTTGTTCAAATTGACTTTGCAATCCAGTGCATAAGCCCACAGGGAAACACTAGGACCCATATTATTTTGCTAGGACTGCCTTAATTTTGAATCTGATAACCACATGGTTTACTATGCTGGGAATGACAAATTGAAGAGGAATGGCATTGTATTCATTGTCAATAAGAACATATCCAGATCAGTCATGAGGTACAATGCAGTCTGTGATAGGATAATATCCATGCACCTACATGGATATTAATACCACTATTATTCAAATTTATGCACCAACCACTAAAGCCAGTGAGGATGAAATAGAAGAATCTTACCAACTTCGTCAATCTGAAATCGATCAAACATGCAATCAAGATGTATTTTTCATTAACTGGTGATTGGAATGCAAAGGTTGGGAGCAAAGAGGAAGGATCAGTAGTTGGAAAATATGGCCTTGGTGATAGAAATGATGCTGGAGAACACATGATAGAATTCTGCAAAACCA
>NW_006408637.1:807660-809107 GCF_000296735.1 Chrysochloris asiatica | reverse complement strand
GAGCTAAGACTTGTCCCCCATTTACCCTATCTGAGACCTCTCAAACCTGGCTGTCCAGGGAATGGCCTGTGATGCCTTAAATCACAGGGATGCAGGAATTCTGCTCCCAGGGATTCTGATTTCACTGGAATTGGGATACTGTGGGCATTGACATTTGACAAGGCTTCCCAGTTGAACCACTGGAGCAGAGGATTGGTTTTGAACAGTATTCTCAGCCCCTGCCTATTTGTCATTGCTCAAAATAATAAAACCGTCAGAAAGCTGCCCTGTGGAAACAATGTGTCACCTAGAGAGATTAAAGATTTATAAATTTAATCTATTTAAAGACAATAAGAAAAACTGAACTGTTTGTCCTGTCGTAATGGGTGGGGAAAGGGAAACATCTACCACCAAATTCATGGTGGTTTTGGTTCTGACCCACAGTGAGCCTGTTCAGGGTTTCCGAGGATTAGCTGGTGAGCTTGATCTGCTGACCCGGCAGTTCAAACGGACTTTGCAGTCCAGTGCATTAACCCACAGCACCACACCAGGGCTCCACAGTTAGCCTTTTCCAAGGAGCAACCTAAGACCGTTGTTGCTTTGTTAAGTGCCATCAAGTCTGTTCTGATGCACTGTTGTTGTTAAGTGCCTTTGAGTCACTTCCGACCCATAGTGACCTGGTATAGGGTATCCAAGGAGCAGCTGGTGAGCTTGAACTGCCGGCCTTGCAGCTCAAATGACTTTGCAGTCTGGCACATTAACTGGCAGTGCCACACCGGGTCTCTGAGTGACCCTCAATCTAAGGGTTTCCAAGGCTTGAAATCCTGGCGGGAGTAGAAAGCCTCCGGTGGAGCAGCGGGCAGACTCTAACCGCAGAGCCTGTGGTTTGAAATCCAGATCTTATTGTTCCTGAAAATATTGTAGAATAATTTTTGTTCTTCAACAAGAGATTAAATCTTAAATAACCTCTTTTTGTATATAACAGTTCATATTACATATGATTAAAAGTTTATAAAAGAGACAAAGAAAAACAAAGTGCTAAATTATACAATATCTACTAATCAAATTCGAATACAGCAGGAACAAACAAGATAGCGGATCGAGTGGACGTGCAGTAAAGGAGCTCCGTCACCAACAACACAGAACACCCGACCAAGCAGGCTCAGGGGATGGTCCCAGAACTCTGAACCACATATAAGGAATATTTATAAGGTTGGAAGGCTTACAGCTGGGGGAATTTGTGGTCGAAGCAAGAAATCCATTACTTTCTAGTTCAGGACGCTCAGCTGCTCCAGGAGCCGCCATCTTGGGTGAGACCACGCGGGGGAAGGATCTGAGCGGCCACAGACGCCCGGCAGAACCGCAGAGATAAAGGTGTGGACATTCTTTTCTTTTGGTATCTGTTCATTGGTCCCTTTCTGTCTGCGTACCTCCATTCTGGTGACTATAGGGGTGCCTGAGCTAGTGG
>NW_006408637.1:805444-806537 GCF_000296735.1 Chrysochloris asiatica | reverse complement strand
ATGGAGGGTGTTATAATCATTGTAATGAAACAAGGTGTATGATTTGTTGAATGTAAAACTGGTGATATGCCCTGTAAACTTTCACTCAATCCACAATAAAAACCTTAAAAAAAAAAAATTAGAATATAGAAATATAATGCCATATAATTATGAAACTAAAAATTGGTAGGCTATCTTAATATGTGTAAATACGCATAAGAAAATGAAAGTAGAAAACAAAATAATATATTCTGCTCAGAACTTTGAAAAGGAGGTGTATGTGAACAGATTGAGATGCTTGAACTTGGCCCTTTTTACTTTCAAAAACATGCTATGGTTTCAAAAAATTCTTAATTTATACAACTATTAAATAAGACATATTTTTATGTCCCCAAGAATGTGCCACAGAGCTGAATTAATATGAAATACTATATCTATTGCATGAACTAAAAATTCCTTTATAGGATTTGTGTTGTTGTTGTTAAGTGTCGTCGAGTTGGTTCCAACCCATAGCGACCCTGTACAGGGTTTCCGAGGGTATAAATCTTTACGGGAGTAGAAAGCCTTATCTTTCTCCCGTGTAGCAGCTGGTAGTTTTGAACCACTGACCTTAAGGTTCGCAGCCCGATTCGTAACCACTACGCTAAAAAAAATAAATAAATAAGAAGAAGATAAAAGTACAGTTGTTGCAAGGGCAACATTAATTTCAGGAAGAAATAGTAAAACCAGGAATCTGTCCCTCTTAGTTCTATGTGCATATTTCATAAATATTCACCCATTCAACACATACATTTAAGTATTGAAGTCTTGAACAAAGAAATGTATAGCATTCTGGGTGTTTCCAAACCATTGCTGCTGTTTGCTAAATATAATCAGTGACTTTGAGTTTATATAACTTGGACAGAAAAGCACGTTTTCTGCCTGACACTGCCTGATCCTGGGCCACCTTCACTACTGTTGCCACGCTTGAGCCCATTGATGCTGCCACTTGACCAATCCATCTCGCTGGGGGTCTTCCTCTTTTTCTCTGACCCTCTACCTTACCAAACATGATATCCTTCTCCAGAGAATGGTCCCTCCTGACAATATGTCCGAAGTATGAGAGATGAAGTTT
>NW_006408637.1:796866-804299 GCF_000296735.1 Chrysochloris asiatica | reverse complement strand
CATAGCGACCCTGTACAGGGTTTCCGAGGCTGTAAATCTTTACGGGAGCAGAAAGCGTCGTCTTTCTCCCACAGAACAGCTGGTAGTTTCAAACTGCTGACCTTACGGTTCGCAGCCCGATTCATAACCACTACGCTACCACATTATAGATGAGTAACATTATAAATTAAACATTATAGATTAAACATTAATAAACAAGTCATGGCTAAAAACCAGTTCTCTGATAGTAGCAGGACGACTGAGAAGAATATTAAAGAAACTTTCACTCTAAGAATCAATTTATCTTTTATCATTTTCTGTTTTTAAACTTTTCATATTTCTATAGAAGTTTAATTTAATTTATTAGAGTAAAATATGATTCATCCTGATAAAAAAATTAAAAAAAAAGAAAACCTGCTTTTCTGTCCAAGTTATATAAACTCAAAGTCACTGATTATATTTAGCAAACAATACCGATTTTCTTAGTCACATTTATCAAATGTTAGCTAGCTATTGGAGTCCTAGTGTGGTGCTGTGGGTAAATGCACTGGACTGCAAAGTCAGTTTGAACCACAAGGGCACCATCTGCTCCTAGGAAACCCTATACTGGGTCCATATGGGTCTGAACCAACCTGATGGTACTTAACAACAACAACATTTAGTTCCTTGGAGAAGGACATCACACTAGGTGAATTGGAGGGTCAATGAAAAAGAAGAAGAATCCCAATGAGATGGATTGGCACAGTGGCAGTAACAATGGGGTCAAGCTGAACAAAGATTGTGAAGTTGGCACAGGACCGGGCAGTGTTTCATTGTGCTGTGCATTGGGTCACTATAAGTTAGAACCAACTCGATGGCACCTAGAGCAACAACATTTACTTAACCAACCCTGAGCATGAACATGTAATGGAAAACCCTGCCCATACTTTCAAAGAGACATCACTCTGTAGATATAAAGTGCAATTTTTCTGGGATGATAGCTCATATTTTGCAAAATGGAGGACAGGTTACTTAAATCAAATGCCAGGTTGCTGGGTATAACAATGAAAAGGATCTGTCTTCTTGATGAGATAAAAACATACATTGTCAGTAAGATTTTTTTTTTTTTGAAAAAAACACAGAAGGCCTCGTTATCAAAAAGAATAAAATTAAAATGATGCTATGAGAAACTGAAGTACGTGTATTTTAAATAAGTACCAACCTAGAACTAATCTAGATGGGATTACTGATCTTCGTTCAAAATGTAGGATGCTGGTATTTTCTGGGAGTTTACGATAAACTTAGTACTTAAAAGCTGGCCAAAAGTGGATTTAACATTTATAGGAGGATCAAAACTTAGACCTTCTTATCAGTTATAATTCTTAGACCCTGCATTCTAACAAATTTAATTAATTTGGTATAGTTTATTTGGTTTCACATCATGAATATTCCATTTATTAATTTATTCTTTTATTCATTTAATCTCCTGATTCAAACTCACTTTTTTTATTGTAGCTTCTGCACTAACTCATAAATATTGACACTAAATAGTTTTATTTGACACCGCTGTGCTCTCTTACACAATTTAATTTGTATCTTTTGTCACCTCAGCTAAACTGAAGCGTACGGTTTCACCAAACACAATATTTGCTCATGAATTTTAATTGTGAAACTCAACGGTTGACTTTTATTGTTCCTAGTTTTGTTTCGATCTAGAAAATAGACTGAATTCAAAATTACCGTATTACCATAGCACAGTAACACCAAAATGGCATTTTTTCAAACAAAAATTACAAAATGTTTTCACATAATGGAGACAATTGATTGAAATTTTATTTTTATCTTAAACCACATGAGTCGCTGCACTTGCTTACACTCATCAGCTTATCTGTATTTTTAAAATAGTACTTTTATTTGCAAACCATTACTGCTTAGAAATCAATTTCCATTGTACTGCTGCCATCTGAGGTAGTGACCTGAGAGGAGAAAACCTTGTTTAAGACAAGTTACAAATGCTATGTTTTCCTGGGTACTCAGTAATCTTATTAGAACTCTGTACGGTGCCCAGGGTGCTTACAGTTATTACCAAAAGGTTGGTTGTCCACCCAGAGATGCCTAGGAAGAATGTCCTGGCAATCTATTTCTGAAAATTAGCCAGTGAACACTCTATGAAGCACAGTTCTACTCTGATATACAGCGCTATTTATATATTTTTTTAAACTTCAATTATTAGGAACAAAGTGTTTACAAAGTTACTTCACACTTCAAAGGTTTCAGCTGTGTTCTACCTTCATTGGAGTCCTGAGTTGGCACGGTATGATAAGCACTTGACTATAAGGAGGGTTTGAACCATATGATCGGCAGTTCAAACTAGGAAACTATAAAGAGTCGCTGTGAATCTGATAACCAACACTACCATGAATCTGGAATACTCATACTGCAAACATACTTCACAGTATGAGTATTCTAGAACATTGAAAGTAAAGAGGACTTGAAACATTTACTGATGAAGATCAAAGAGCACAGCCTTCGGTATGGATTGCATCTCAATGTAAAGAAAACAAAAATCTTCACCACTGGACCAATAAACAACATTCTTATCAATGGAGAAAAGATTGAAGTTGTCAAGGACTTCATTCTTCTTGGATCAACTATCAACACTCACAGAAGCAGCACTCAAGAGATCAAACGATGTATTGCATTAGGCAAATCTGCTGCACAGGAACTTTTTAAAGTGTTGAAGAGCAGAGATGTCAGCTTGAGGACTAAGGTGCGCCTGACCCAGGCCATGGTATTTTCAATAACCTCATAGGGATGCAAAAGCTGGACAGTGAATAAGGAAGATCGTAGAAGAATTGATGCCTTTGAATTGTGGTGTTGGAGGAGAATACTAAAAGTGCCATGGACTGCCAAAAGAATCAATAGATCTGTTTTGGAAGCAGTGCAGCCAGAGTGCTCCTTGGAGGTCAGGATGGCTAAGCTTCGTCTCTCATATTTTGGACATATTGTCAGGAGGGAATAGTCGCTGGAGAAGGATGTCATGCTGGGTAAGATGGAGGGTCAGAGAAAAAGAGGAAGACCCCCTAACGAGATGGATTGGCCAGGTGGCATCATTGATGGCATCAAGTGTGGCAGTGGTAGTGAGGTTGGCCCAGGATCGGACATTGTTTTGTTCTGCTGTGCATGGGGTCGCTATGAGTTGGTTCTGACTTGATGGCACCTGACAACAACCATGAATCTGACACAACTTGAGAACACTTTACAAAAACAACGGTAGGAGACACCCGGTGAATGACTATACAGTGAGAGTGCATGGTTTACCATGAGATGGCATTAAGTGTGCTAGCTGATGAAGTAACAGTTTCCAGTAGGAGCCAGCATTCATTGAATCCCCATCTGTTTATTCAATACTGAGTGTGCTCTGTACAATACGCACTGGACTGCAAATGTCAAGGTTGACAGTTCGGGCCCACCAGATATTTCCCACGGAGCTGAAGAAAGATGAGGCTTTCTGCTACTGCTAATAATTTCAGCCTTGTAAATTCTATACGTGTTAAGTGCCATTGAGTTGATTCTGACCCATAGTGACCCTGTATAGGGTTTCCAAGGAGCAGCTGGTGAGCTTGAACCACCGACCTTGCAGTTCAAACAATTTTGCAGTCTGACGCATTAGGTCATGGTAAATGGGAATCTACTTGATGGCATTTAACAACAACAACAAAAACTGAGTGCCAAACCCTTGGCTAGGGATGGTGGTGGTGGTGTGCTATAGAGTTGGTTCTGACTCATAGCAACCCTGTATAGGGTTTCTGAGGCTGTAAATCTTTACAGGAGAAGAAAACCTCATCTTTCTCTCATGTAACAGTTGGTATTTTCTAACTGCTGACCTTGAGGTTAACAGCCCGACTCATAACCACTATGTTATCAGAGCTCCTTAGGCACTAGGGATACATCAGTGAGTAAAAGGCATTTGTCCCTGCTGTTGTAGCATTGACATACTATTGGGGAAGACAGACAACACAAAAGTAAACATAGAAACTAGCAGTTTATTACACTGTGATATGTGCTAAGAGAAAATGAATTGAGAGCTAAACTAGAACAATGAGGTGGATAATTTTAGAAGGTATAGCCAGGCAAGGTCTTTTCCAAGGAGTCACCTCTGGATGGGTCCTGAAGATGGCAGTGACTGAATACAAAGAGGCAAAGGAAAAGCTTTAAATCAAGGAAACACAGACTCAGAAAAGTATACATAGCTGTGTGCCTATCTATGGTTCAGTCTTCACACCAGCATCATTCTATCTTCCAGATTCCTTAAGAGACTTCAGACTGGAAGGCTCAGGAATGTAGGCAGTAACGGGATCAGTAAACTTGTACCAAACTTCTTAGTGAAATGCAATGATTTAATTTTGACATGTTGAGTTTATAGCGATAATGAAAACACACCAAATGTCATTCTTCATTAACAACTTCTCTAAAAGTGACCTTCTAGCCCATTTGTAGAAGAAAAACTATGAAGCACAAGAACCATGCTACACCTGTCCTGGGCGCCAGGAATGGTGACTTACAAGTGAACAAACATGATGCACATCCTCTGTTAGCAGTGGCCCATTTGTCTACCACAGGACCGCAAGTCAGTTTGAATCACAAGGTCGGTGCTTCAAACTCATCAACTGCTCCTTGGAGGGTCGCTATGAGTCCAAACCAACTCAATGGCAATTAACAACAACAATATACATACATACATACATACATACATACATACATGCATGCATACATACATACATACATACATACATACATACGAAGGTGATTAAAAAATTATCCACACTCCATTTACATTAAAATGCCCATTCGCGTCCATGGCTGATTACAACATCGAGCGTGCATGTGAAATGATCCTGTCAAATAAACAAGTGACAGTGGATTATCTGACAAATCATTTGCAAATTAGCCATGGCTCTGCCTATGAAATAATCCACGAAAGACTTGGGTGTCAAAGAGTTTGAGAGGTGGGTACCGAAATATGCTCATGGAAGAGCAAAAACAGAGATGTTTGGCCAAACAAAATTTGGACTGATACTCAAAGGAAGTTCTGGTAAAAGTTTCTGGTGACATGACATGATTCATCGCTATGCACCTGAGAGTAAACAGCAGAGTGTGGAATGGAAACATTGTAAATAGCCGACCAAGAAAAACTTCAAAAGTCAATCATCAGCTGGAAAATTGATGCCTGCAGTTTTCTGGGATTCTCAAGGGCCAGTATTGGAACACTCTCAGGAAAATGGTTCAACAATCAGCAATGCTCCTTACAGTAAGATGCTCACTGAAGAGTGAAGCCTAAACTTCAGATTAAACACAGAGGACTGCTATCCAAGGGCGTTGCATGACAATGGATGTCTGCATACATCTCTGCCTACACTGTTGACACTCTGCCCAAACTTCATTCTGAGGTGTTAAAGCATCCTCCCTCTAGTCCTGATCTTGCTCCATCAGACTTTCACCTGTTTGGTCCCCTAAAAGCAGCCCGTCAAGAACAAAGATTCACTCTGAGGAAGAAGTGAAAACAGCAGTGCATTCATGGCCCACAGCTCAGCCTAAAACATTTTTTAATAAGGTGATATGAAAGCATGTTGACAGATGGGCAAAGTTATTGAAAAGGAAGGAGATGGTGTCAAAAAATGATGTATTTGTCTTTTCTAATAGTTGATTCAAATAAATTCTACAGCCAGAATGTGGAGAATTTTTAACTGCCTCGCGTGTGTGCATTTATATGCATGTTTCCATATATATGTTTCTATATGCATGTATATATAGCATGTTGTTGTTATGTACTGTCAAGTCACTTTTGACTCATAGTGACCCTGTATAGGGTTTCCAAGGAGTGACTGGTGAATTTGAACTGCCTGTGTTGTGGTGAGCAATCAAGTGCTTATCCTACAGCACCACATCAGTATTCCATATACAGCATACATATCTAAATGTACAATCAAATTTTGTCACCTTCTTTTTTACTGCTGCTTATCAGGTTGAGTCAGGAGTTCTGGTATGGTGCTGTGGGTTAAAGCACTGGACTACAAGGTCAGTTTTAACCACAAGGCCAGCAGTTCAAGCTCCTTGAAACCCTATACAGGGTCACTATGAGTCAGCACCAACTCGATGGCACTAAACAACCACATCAGGTTGAGTTAGACAGGTGGAAGAGTAAATGTCATAGCATTTACTCCTTAACTTAATTCTCTGGTCCAGTCAGTATGGATGCCCAGGCTTCTGAGGACAGAGCTGGAGTAGATGCTGCAAGTCTCAGCAGAACCTCCCTGGGCATGGGTGTCCACAAAAAAGACCCACACTTGGAGTGACACTAAAGGATTGTGCCACATCTGACAACCTTGCATGTCTGCTAGACCACTGGCTTTTCTCCTGTGGGCTTTCCAAAAGAACTTTCCATAAGGACTGACATGAATAATGTAGGTTCTTTTGCAAGGGACTGTTTACAGACACTTAGATCTAGTTCTTAAACCAAGGTCAGCATCCCCATGACTACAAATTTCTAAGAAGGAAAGAGTAGAGTCATAGCCTAAAGGCACCTGTTCGAGTCCAGTGTCAATTAACTGTTACTGAATAAAATAGCCCAAACACAGTGGCTAAACAGTATAATAATGAAGATATATTACCCCTCATGGTTGGACAGAAAGTTGGGAAGGATTTGGCTGGGTGTTTGTAGCTTGGGATCTTTCATTCAGTTGCTGTTATACGTTTGTTGGCCCTGGAGAATTCACTAAAGGCCTGAGTGGGGTTGGAATATCTCCACATGGCTGGCAGGCACTGGCTCTTGTTTTAGGTCTCAGTGCCTCTCCAAATAGCCTCTCTTTCCCTAAGGCTGCTTCAAAGTCCTCAAATACACATGATCCACAAAAGCAAGGTGTACAAGGGTGTATCATTTGAAATTAGAGCACCAGGGCTTTCTGAGATACCTCAGAGTGGGCTTGAGCCACCAACTTTTGTCTAGTAGCTCATAATGTCAACTGTTTGCATCAGATACTCCTTACATAAAACAAAGACTGGGCTAAATTCAGAAAGGCCTCTGGGTAGGGAAAATAGTTAAGCACTGAACTGCTAGCCAAAAGGTTAGGTTGAATTCACCCAGAGGTACTTCAGAAGGTAGGCCTAGCAAGCTGCATCTGAGAAGTCATAACCTGGAAATTCCTATGGAGTGCTTCTACTCTGTGTACATGGAGATGCCAGGAGTTGGAAGCAACCAACAACAGCCACAAATTGAGAAGGAGAAGGAATGGAATGGGGCAGATCCCTTTAGACATGAAGCCGTGCTAATGCCTTCACAGGGTGATGGCTACCCCTCTGTCTGTCATTCAAACTAGGAGACTCATCTGAAAGTACTGCACATAACTGTTCCCTTAAGTACTAGTGTTTAGACTGCCCCATGACAGCCCTAAAACACTCTATTGTCTTAACTGTAT
>NW_006408637.1:783178-796654 GCF_000296735.1 Chrysochloris asiatica | reverse complement strand
AACTTTTTAATATGACAAATTCTATACCTACAGAAAAATTGAAATTATTTCCAACTTTAACCCAAGTTGGAAAATTATCCGCATTAGGTCACCTTTACTTTGCCTGACCCCCACCAAGAACCTTGGAGGAACATGTCTTCCATGGGTCTAAGGCAGTACAGCTTTATGCCACTGAAATCAGTACACTACACTTGCATTTATATGATGCACCCAGTCCATGTGTGAAGTTGAGAATGACTTGAGGGGATGGAGGAGCAGGTGGGGATTAAATGAAGAGGACTGGCCTTAGATAGGTTCACACTCACATGCCTCTGCTTTTCTTTTATACAGAGATAAAAGGTTTGATTTGTACTGACCCTTGCATATATTTAATGAACTGATTACTTTTGCTTATCACAGATAACCTAGAAAATTTATTGACTATATAGTCTTCCCTTGTGCTCTTTAAAAAGCAATTAAATTAAAACATGTGTGAAAACTGTCTTTATGTCATCAGATGCAGTGGTTATTTGTCCCTTGTCTGTCATCACACTCCATTTTGAGATAGGATACAAGGCATAGACGCTAACAATAATGCTTCCTAAACTGTGTCTTTCAAAAATGCCAATTCTCCTACATACAAAACAAAACAAAACAACGAGGGAACAGAAGCCAAAACTGTTGAATGATGATGCACGGAGGAGATTGTAATCATTGCAATGAAACGATGAGTGTAAAACCAATGTCCTCCCATGTAAATAAACTATCACTCAATTCACAATAAAAACTTTTTTTAAAAAAAAAGCCGATTTTCGAAGATACAGGTTGCCTCTCGGTAACCACGGAGGAAGGCAGAGAATTAAGATGGCCATTTGTTTACTTAACTCCATGGCTCTGCTGGAAGGTCTTAAAAGACAATCTGATGGCCATTAATAATAGTGAGAAATTGAATGCTTCCTGTGTTGAACTTCACTAAATTCTGGAACAACTTTGTAAGGTACAAGGTTGTTGGTGTCAGCTGCCATTAAGTCAGTTCTGATTCATTATGACTAAATGCACACCAGAATGGAGCATTTCCTGACCTGTGCTCACAGGATAGTCATTGGTTGGTATGTTCCAGTCAATTATGGTGGCCATAGTATGTCTGAAGGTCTTACAGTCTAGGGGACTCATCTTCCAGTACTCTGCCGGACAAGCCGTTGTGGTTCCAAGGGTTTTCACTGGCTAATTCCTAAGTGGATCATGAGGTGATTTCTTCCTGCTCTGAAACCCACCCACCATGGGTGTCCCTGATGGTATTTGAAATACCAGCAGCATTACTCCCAGCACCACAACCACATGCAAGCTGCCATAGTGCAAACTGATCAGCAGGTATATGCTATTGATGAGAAAGCCATGCTGTTACTTAGCTATGGGCTAAGTGAAAAAAGAACAATAGCAACTTAGGTAAAATTAATGAAAAAGCAAAAGTTTGGGAAAAACAAGGGATGCTTTAACTCCACTTAGCTACTTCTCAAAGAGAACCAGAAGATAAGCATTGAACTGAGAACCACAAGGTGCACGATTCAAGCTCACCAGTTCCTCAGTGGGAAAAAGGTGAGGCTTTCTGCTCCTGCAAAGATGTACAACCTCAGAAACCCTATGTAGGGTTGCTATGATTCGAAATCAACTCAGTGATACTTAACAACAAAAGATTTACTTATCAACTGCATGACCTTGATTGAACAATATATTTAGCCTCTCTGTATCTCAGCAGTCACAACTATGAATTGAAGAAAATAACTATCCCCATGTGTGAATGATTTACTGAAATACTACTGTTAAACGGATTGAATTGTGTCCTCCAGAAAGATATGCTAGTTCTAACCCCTGGTACCTCTGACTGTGACTTAGTTTGCAAATGGGTATAAGATCTGACTGGAAAAAGGTGCACTATAGCGCCACACCTATATGGCTGGTGTCCTTATCAAAGAGAAGAGACAGTCACAAGAGATGAATCTACATGTCATTAGGGGCTCTCTGCAGCTGAGAAAGATAAGAAAGGATTCCCCCAAGAGACACTGGAAGGAGCACTGTCCTGCACATGATTTGTATGTGTAGCCTCCACATTACAAAATCTCTGTACTTATCAGCCACCCAGTTTGTGGTATTTTGTTCCAGCAGTCCCTAGGAAGTGAATGCAGTCACTAACGGCAGCTAGCATCTTTCAAGCACTATGTGCCAGTTGCTGAAAAAAAGACTTTACAAATAAAGTCTCCTTTAAGGTGTCCTGGTGATCCAGTAGTTAAGCACTTGACTACTAACCTAACGGTCTGCAGTTTGAACCTATCAGCTGCTGCATGGTAGAAAGATATAGCAAGCAGTCTGCTTCCATTGAGTACAGCCTTCGAAGTCCTATGGCGGCAGTTCTTAGTCCTGTAGGGGTGCTATGAGTTGGAATTCACTCACCAGCAATGGGTTTGGTTTAAGTTTTGGTCTCCTTTAATCTCCTAGAAACCTAGTACATTTGAAGCAGTTGTCTTCTCATTTCGGACCTAGGCGACTACAGCTTCGATAGGCTAAGAAATATTTTCTAGCTCATGCAGCTAGAAAAAAAGATAATTTATGCTTAATCAGAGTTGTTGTTGTTGTTGTTGTTGTTGCTAAGTGCTGTTGAGTCAGTTTCTGATTCATAGCAACCCTGTATAGGGTTTCTGAGGAACAGCGGGTGGATTTGAACTGCTGATCTTGTGGTAGAGCGTCACACCAGATGTCTGATACTTATTAAGGTTATCTTATGTTAGGCCCTGTCACATGACTAACCTAATTCATACAACAGCCTAACAAGGTAAGTTTCATGATATCCATTCTACAGATAAGGAAGTTAAAGGTAAGAGCTTTTAAGTGATATTGGCAAAGTTGCAGAAACTTCATGCAAATCTGTTAACATATATATTGATTCCACCATAGTTAATGTGTTTGCAGAATTGTACAGTGTTTTTCCTGCTGCAAATGTGCTTATTTTCCTATAGTTGTTATTAGGGGCCATCCAGTCAATTCTGACCGATAATGACCCAATGACAGAGTAGAATGGCCCCATAGGATTTCCTAGGTTTTCATCATTAAAAAAAAAATCTTAATAAAAATGAAAATCATCAATATAAAATACAGCACATTTTTAATATCTCTAATACTGGTATTATTTTTACATTTTATTGTGAAGTGGGTAGGTTATGATCATTTTATACCATCTTGGCTAAATATAACAGCTCAGCATATTTCATCTGATTTAATTCAATCAAGAGGTAAATTTAGGCCTGCCTAAAAAATATGCTAGGAGTTAAATGTCACTTCTCATTTCTCACAAAAATTGTCTATCTTCAATGCTTTTGAAGCCATGCATCATAGTTTTAAAAAATATGGCAGAGTCCAGAGAAATAATTCCCCTTTGGTTTATGGAAGAAAAAAAATGGATTTGAACACAGACATCATTCATCTTGAAATATATATACTGTGAAATTCTTTAAGCTAAAATAAAATGTTCCAACTTCACCATCTTTATGCCAGAAATGGAAAAAATAATTCATTTATATATATGGAGAGAGAGAACACTGCACTTCGAATCACAATGTCAGCTATTGAAACTCACCAGCTGCTTCTCAGAAACCTGACTTGATGGCACTTGACACCACTGACAATATACATATGCATCTATGTGATTGAGTGCTTAGAATTTTGTTGTTGGAATCTTGATATGGTACTGTAAGATAAGCATTCGACCACAAGGTTTGTTTGAACTGCAAGGCTGGTGGTTTGAACTCACCAGCCACTCCTCCGAAATCCTATACAGGGTCACTATGAGTCAGAACCGACTTGATGACATTTAACAACAGTGATAATATTGCTGTTAAGTGCTATGAGTTGGTTCCAACTCATAGTAATCTTGTATTGTGAACTGGTTGGTGGGTTTGAACTGCCGACCATGTGGTTACCAGTCCAGTGCTTATTCTGTAGCATCACACTGGTACTCTCTATATATGGAGTCTCAGAAATTCTATACTGGGTTGATACGAGTTGGAACCGACTTGACAGCATTTTCCAACAACTATACACATATGCTATTGTTTACCACTCATCTGTCAGTTTGCCATACTTTGGTGCTGCTCTGATAATAAAAGGTATGTCACCTGTATTTTAAATACCAGCAGGGTCACCTGTAGTGGACTTCCAGACTAAGTCAGACTTGTAAGAAGAAGAGAACTACTTCTGAATAGTGACACACTGAACCCCTTACAAATAGTACCAAAATACTGTCTGATGTAGTACCAGAAGATGAGCAACTCACTCAAAATACGACTGGTGAAGAGCTGACTTTTCATAGTTAACAATGATGAAATGAATGGAGTGAGGCTTTTGAGACCTTCACCAGCTGATGGGCAAAACTCAATATGAGGAGAAACAACTGCAAACTTCCCTTAACAATTGGAACATAGTAAGTATGGAGTATGCATCTAGGAAAACTGGAAGTTGTCAAAAACAAAAGGGAATGCATAAAGATGGATATCCTAGGCATTAATGAGCTGAGAGAGTCCTGGTTTGGTGCTATAAGCACTGGACTGCTAATCACAAGGCTGTCAGTTTGAACCCACTGGCCACTCTCTAAAAGCCTATATATACATGGTCACTATGAGTCAGAACTTGTATGATATCTTGCTGTGTTGCCACAACTGTTTCGCCTTTCAGTCTGTAGTGTCAAATGCATCAAAGCTGTTCTTGAGAAGATCTCTAAATTCACATGGGATATGTTCAAAGTCAAATTTGGGTTCGCTTGGACTTGTTTTCATTTTCTTCAGCTTCAACCTAAACTTACATATGAACAATTTTGGGTCATTCTACAAAAGACCTAGCCTTGTTTTTGTTGATGATATTGAGTTTTTCCACCATCTCTTCCCAAAGATGTAGTCAATTTTATTCCTCTGTATTCCATCTTGTGAAGTCTACATCTATAGTTGTCACTTATGTTGCTGAAAAAAAGGTATTTACAATGATTAAGTCATTGGTCTTGTAAAAGTCTGTCAATCTCCAACATTGTTTATATTACCAAAGCCATTGTTTTCCAACTAGTGAACCTTCCTCTTTGTTTTCAACTTCCCATTATGTATGATCAATTTCAGACTAAAGAGGTTGGTAGAATTCTTCAATTTCATCATCACTAGTTTTATTGGTTGGTGTATAAGTTTGAATAATACAATGTTTACTGGTTCCAACATTATACTTTAAGATAGATCTTGAAATCCTCTTTTTTTATGATGAAGGAGACACCATTTCTCTTCAATTTTTTCATTCCAGGCACAGTAAACCATATGATAGTGTTTTTCAAAAGAGCTAATACAAGCCAATTTCAACCCACTATTGTCTAGGATATCATATTTGTTCGATTTCATTTTTGATAACATCTAATTTTCTTAAGATTCATACTCTGTACATACCATGTTCTAAATATTAACGGATATTTACAGCTATTTCTTCCCAATTTGAGTTGTGCCACGTCAGTAAATGAGGGTCTCAAAAGCTTTACCCCATCCACATTATTAAGGTCAACTCTTCTTTAAGCAGGCAGTTCTTCCAACCTGATGGGTTCATCTTCTATATCAGACAATAGTCCACTGCTATTAATAAGGTCTTCATTGGTTAAATATTTATAAGTAGCTCTTCTTTCCTTTTACCTAGCCTGTCTTAATTTGGAAGTTTCCCTGAAACATGTCCTGCTTATATTTAAAATATAGATAGATTAGGGTCCTGGTGTGACAGTGTAGGATAAAGCACTGGACCACAAGGTTGTGGTAGTTCAAATTCACCAGTCACTTCTTGGAAACCCTATATATGGTCACTAAGAGTCAAAATCAACTTGATGGCACTTAACAACAACAACAACAACAACAACAACAGTTTCTAACATCACAGCAACCCATAAGCCACCACAGTATGATGAACTGATAGATGAATGGAGGTTCTATATTTAATTTAGATCAAATCTATTTAACTTATTGTTAGAAATTTAGACACGCTGAAGGAAATAAAACTTAGCATCAATGGATTAATAAATCAATCCAAGATGTTAGTTTGAAAACAAAGACAAAATTGCAATAGGCAGCTTTAAGTTGACTTAATTAAAGCAAAAGTAATCAGGTTAAAATATCAAAGATTAATGGTATGGTCTGAGAGCTACCTTCTTGTGTTATTTTACAATACCCATAAAATCATTAAACAATATATCATTGGAAAATAAGATCATAATCTTAGTTTGGATATATTGCATTTGAGATGTCTTTGGGACAATTGAAGGCTTTAAACTATAGTTCAGGAAAGAAATGTCAAACAAATGAAGATCAAGATAAAAAGGTGTTAGTTAGGCATTGGTGTTTGTCTCCCAAAAAGTACGCCAAAGTCCTAACCACTGTGACTGAGACCTTGTTTGGAAAAAGAGCTTTTACTTTTTTATCAGTTTAATTAAACCAAGTCATACCAGAATAGGGTGGGTCCTAACCTTAATCCCTTCTGAAGGATGTCTTATAGAAGGAAAATCAGACATAAAGACAGTCTCACAAATTCAGGGAAGACAGACATGATTTAATGACAGATAAATCTACAAGCAGAGCCCTGGTGTTACACTGTAAGACTGTTAACAGCAAAGTTGGCGGTTCAAACCCACAGTGAGCTGCTAACTCGATGGCATTTCACATAAATAACATATTTCCAAGCAAAAAGAAATAGAAAAGATTTCTGGAAGCCACTAAAATCTATGAGGGAGGCATGGAATAGTTCCTCTCTCAAAGCTCTCCGCAGTTGACAGGGTCAAGAACCTGATTTGTATTGGACTTCCAGTCTTCTGGGCAACAAGAAAATGCATTTCTGTTCTTTAAAAACCACTCAATTCATGACATTTTGCATGGAAGCCTTAGGACAACAGGTTGTCAAAGAAGAGAAATCTGCTAGTAGAGATCTCTCCGCAGTATTGAAGAATACTCAAGAAGGAAAAAAACACCCTGCTGTTCTTGATAAGTAAGTAAAGGAGTCTTCAAAGGAGACCAAGAGATCACCCTGTGGTTCAGGACTTCATGCTTCACTTTTAGCCAGTGTCCTGGGAGACTTCCTAATCAGAACAAGCGTTTGTATATTTAAAATCTCAACTTGATTGAAAGTTATCACAAAATGTTCCCCAATTTGCCTTGACCACTCTCCTGACTGTCAGTCCTGAATTCTACCTGCTTTATGAAAACTTAGACTTGTCTATCCTACTATTACATGAAAGCCTATAAAAGAATCAACTGGGAATTCCAATAAAATCAGACCCCCCCTAAGCTGCCCTTTTGTGGGACTACTTCTCCCTTACCCTATTCCCAGGTCCACATACAGGGAAATCTGTGATCCTCTGCCCCTCACATAGGCTCCCTCCAGCTTTTTGCCATGTCAACATTCTAATACTAACTCTCTTCTAGAACAAACACCTCCTTTCATCTTCTTTCAGTCTTATCCAACCAATCCAAGTGCTCTTCACAACCAATTAATACTAGTACCATACTCCTCTCTTTAAATTAGTGGATTTAAAATGTAAGTGCTAAAAAAATTCAGGGTTCACTCCTTAAAACAATTTCAAAAGTCTACTTTTCTTCCTTGATGTATTCATTTGCTAATGGTAGGACTTTAACTTTTGTCTTTACCCTCCTAATTTCCTGGTAGCGTAGTGGTTACGAATCGGGCTGCGAACCGCAAGGTCAGCAGTTCGAAACTACCAGCTGCTCCGCGGGAGAAAGATGAGGCTTTCTGCTCCCGTAAAGATTTACAGCCTCGGAAACCCTGTACAGGGTCGCTATGAGTCGGAACCGACTCCACGGCACATAACAACAACAACAATTCCCTAATGCGCCATTCCAATCAAGAAGTAGATCGAAAGTAACCATCTGTACTTCAGTGAATTAAATTTAATCAAAATCAAGTTTTAAATTGCTATATACGAGGCAGAATTTCCCCCAAACGTTTCTCCCAATACAATTTATCCCAAATCCCAAACTAATTGAGGCTGTTTCCACTTTTTTCGATGCCCACAGTTGAAACAGGAGTCCCAGTGTGGCTCTACACCTATAAAGTGTTCCAACTCACAGTGAGAGTTGGAACTGACTCTAGGCCACTTAACAGCAACAACAACATAGTTGAAACCAGCTGGCAAAGGAATGATTAAGAGGAAGAGGCATACCTTAATCTTTTGGAAATTTATTTTTTAAAGGAAAATATAATCATAGAAATCAGATTTGACAGTTTCAGTTTCGAATGTTCTAAAACATGTAATTTAAAAAAGGAAAATGAATGTTTACTTTGAGTTACTAGTAACAAAACCACAGCAACAATTCATGAATGTCATTAGTACAATGCCTACATCTTATACACAATGACAAGATAACAAACGCTGAAAATGAAAAAGAACCAGTAATCACACAGCTGTAGATAATTGACTTATTAGGTGTAGCAATTTTTACAAAGATTTTCCTAGCGGTGTCTGGAAAGTGGGCTTCTGATGTTGCACTGTAATGTGAACAACAAAGTTTGCAGTTCAAACTCACCAGCAGCTCCTCGGAACCCTATACAGGAACCGACTCAACAGCACCTAACAACAACAATGACAACAACATCTGGAAACCACCCTATAGCATAATGGCTTTGTAGGATAAGTAGAGGATTGCTTTATACAAGGTTGGAGGTGTGAGCCCACCCGCTGCTTTGTGGGAGAAAGATGAGACTTTCTGCCTCAGAAACTTTTTTCAGAATCACTATGAGTCAGAATCAGCTGGAAATCAACAAACAACAGAGAGTACAATCTTTGGTTCCAGTAGGTCTTTATTGCTGTTAATGAAGTAAAGATCAGCACCTTTTCATTACAGTGCATAAACTCATTCTAACCATGGGTCAGTGATGCCATTTAAGATGCAGTAGGGCTTCCTACTGGTCCATTCTGGTTTGATGTCTCTTGTCAAATGTAGATTCTGATTTCTTATATCTCAGGAGGAAATGTAAAATTTCAGCAGGGGGTCAAAACAGGATGTATTCAGGTTCTCCCATCTCCTAGCTGTGTCTTGCAAAGCATACGTTTCTCTGTCTTAGCCATCAGTATATATTTCAGGTCTTAGCATCCAGAGGGAGAAGAGGGGGTAGTTTCTTCATGTCTCCGTCTAATGAGCAAGAAAAATTTCCAGAAATCTCTATCTAATTCTGCTCATCTCTCATAGGTCTGGATTACTGCACATGTTTTCTTCTAAACTGATTAGTGGTAGAAAAAATGGAATTATCCTTGTTGATTTAAACTAATAACCTGGGAGCAGAATAGATTTTAAGGAGTCAACGACAATAACAACTACAGCTTCTTGTAGGGTGTCTCTCATGTACGGAGTCTTAGACATGGAAAGCAGTATTTACTTCTTAAAATCTCTAACTTATAGACTAGGCAATTAAAACTCCGCAGTAAATACAATTCCTAAGCAAAATTAGTGTTCAGAGAGGCATGCTATACTTATAAATGTTTTTTTATTCACGGAATTTAGTCCAAAACACATGACAAAAAGTCCAATGTTATTCACAAAGACAATGAAATAACATACATAAGTAAAACTCAGAATATGTTGTTTTTAACAATTGTTTCTATCTGCTACCTGTAATATCAACATCTCTATATTAACAGACATGGTTTTACATAATCCCCAAAGCACTAGAGTTCTTGACTGAAGTGATTACCTAGAAATCAGTTCCAGCTGCTCCTTGAGGAAAGCATTTGCAAGTATTTACCTAGTGATTTTCTGGAAGTCAACAGATATTGTTGAATGGAATCCCTAGGCTAATTCTGCTTTACATAAAGGAAAAGAATACATGTGACCAATTAATAGGGTTTATTAAAATAAAATAAGATCATAACACAATCTGAAATTATTTAAGAATAAACCAAAGCCAACAATAAAAATTCACTGTATTGCATCTGGAGGGAGACACAAGAAAGAACAGTTCTCAGTAAACAACAATGACAAAATTAATCAAATGTATTTATCCTTGTTTTGCAACTTTTCACAGATAGTTTAGTTAAACCAAGACAATACAATAGTAGGTTGGTTCTTAAGTCCTTGTGGTTAGAGAGAAAATGACAAATTCCTTATCACTATGCGACTTCAGCCACCACTCCTTTGTCAGTTTGCCATACTGTGGCAGCTAGCATGTTGCTGGGATTCTGAAAACTATGCCACTGGTACTTTGGATGCCAGCAGAGTCACCCATGGTGGACAGCTTTCAGATGAGTATCCAGACTTAGACAAAGAAAAAGGAGAGACAGACTACTGCTGAGTTTTTAGCCACTGAAAACCTTATAAATATCAGTGAAATACTGTCAGTACCAGAATATCGAATACTGAAACACTATGAATAGAACCAAAATATTGTCAGATATAGTGCCGGAAAATGAGCCTCTCAGTTTGGAAGGCATTCAAAATACAATTGGGGAAGAGTTGCTTCCTCAAAGTAAAGTTGACTGTGATGACATGAATGGAGGAAAGCTTTATGGGACATTCATTTGATGGTGGGGCACAACTCAAAATGAGTTGTACAGAGAAACAACAGTAAACATCCAATAATACTTGGAACATGGAATGTACAAAGTATAACTCTAGGAAAATTAGAAGTTGTCAAAAATGAAATGGAATGCATAAACACTGACATCATCATGAGCCAGAAAAATCTCCAGCAGTCTCCATCTAATTCTGCTCATCTCTCAAAGGCATGGATCACTCCACGCGCTTGCTTCTAAACTGATGAGTGGTGAGCTAAAATGGGTTGGTATTGCTCATTTTGAATCTGGCAACCACATAGTGGACTATGCCAGGACAAACTGAAGAGGAATGGCATTGCATTCATCATCAAAAAGAACATTTTGAGGTCTATCTTGATATACAATACTGTCTGTGATAAGATAATATCCATACACCTAAGGAGCTCCGGTGGAGTGGCACTGTGGGTTAATGCCATTTGAACTGCAAGGTTGGCGGTTCAAGCTCACCAGCTGCTCCTAGGAAACCCTATACAGGGTCGCTATGGGTCACAATTGACTCGACAGCACTTCACAACAACAATAAGGAACTCTGGTAGCGTAGTGGTTACAAATCGGGTTGTGAACCTTAAGGTCAGCTCTTCGAAACTACCAGCTGTTCCGTGAGAGAAAGACTAGGCTTTCTGCTGCTGTGAAGATTTACAACCTCAGACACCTTGTACAGGGTCGCTATGCGTTGGAATCTGCTAGACTACACATAACAACAAGAACAAAGGAAGACTAGTTAATACAACTATTATTCAAATTATACACCAACTATTAAAGCCAGTAATGATACAATTGAAGAATTTTATCAACTTCTTCAGTCTGAATTTGATCAACCATGCAATCAACATGTATTGATAATTACTGGTGACTGGAACGCAAAGGTTAGAAACAATGAGGATGGATCAGCCCTTCAAAAATATGGCCTTGGTGCTAGAAATGATGCTGGAGATCACATGACAGAACTTTGCAAGACCAGTGACTTGTTCTTTGCAAATACTTTTTGAAACATCATAAAAGATGCCTACACATACGACATCACCAGATGGAATACAAAGAAATCAAACTGACTACAGCTATGGAATGATCCAGTGGGAAAACTCCATATCATCAGTCAAAACCCAGCCAGGGACAAAGTGAAACTGACCATCAACTGCTCATATGCAAGTTCAGGCTGAAGTTGAAGAAAATGAAAACAAATTGAAGAGAGCTAAAATATGGCCTTGAAGTTATCCCACTTAAATTTAGAGATCATCTCAAAACCAAATTTGATGAATTAGACACTAATGAAAACACAAGAAGAGTTGTGGGATGACAGCAAGAACATCATACAAGAAAGCAAAAGGCCATTAAGAAGACAAAAAAGAAGGAACATACCAAAATGGATGTCAGGAGAGACTCTGAAACTTCATCAACAGTGTAGAGATGCTACAGCAAATCGAAGAAATGAGAAAGTAAAAAAGCCGAATAGAAAATTTCAAAGGGCAGCTTGAGAAGACAAAGTCAAATATTATAATGAAATGTCTAAAAATCTGGAGTTTGAAAACCTAAAGGGAATAAAATGTTCAAGATTTTTCAAACTGAGGAAACTGAAAAAAAAAAAAAAAAAAAAAATCCAAGCCTTCACTTGCAATATTGAAGGATTCAATGGGCAAAATATGGAACTATGCTAAAAGCATAAAAAGTAGATGGAAGGAATAAACAGAATCACTATACCAAAAAGAAATGATCATATGTTTCAAGAGGTACTGAAACATCTAGAGCCAATGATACTGAAGAAAGAAGTCCAAATGCTCTGAAGGCACTGGTAAAGAACAAGTCTTTGGGAATGTATGGAATGCAAATTGAAGTCTTTCGACAAACTGGAGGTACTCATTCATATATGCCAAGAAATTTGGAAGACAACTACCTGGCCAACTTTTTGGAAGAGATCCATATTTGTGCCCATTCCAAAGAGGGGTGAACCAATGGAATGCAGAAATCATCATCATTAATATTGCGTGCAAGTAAAACTTTGCTAACAATAATTCAAAAATGGCTCCAACAGTGTATTGATAGAGAGCAGCCAGAGGTTCAAGCCAGATTCAAGTGAGGACATAGAAAGAGAGATTTAACTGCTGACGTCAGATGGATCTTGGCTGAAAATAGAGAATAGCAAAGGTGTTTACCTGTGCTTTATTGGCTATGCAAAGGCTTTCGACTGTGTGGGTCAAGCTATGGACAACATTGAGGAAAATGAGTATTCTTGAATACTTAATTGTGCTAATTAAAGTACCGGTAGCTAGAACAATGGGCAGTTTTTCAAACTGAGCAAGGGGACATTAAATTGTTTAAAATTAGGAAAGTTGTGTGCCAGGGTTGTATTCTTTCACCATACTAAATCTGTACGCTAAGCAAATAATTTGGGAAGCTGTATTGTATGAAGAAGATGGCATCACAATTGGAGGAAGTCTCATTAGTAACCTGTGATATGCAGATCATACAATCTTGCTTGCTGAAAATGAAGAGGGCTTAAAATACTTACTGACAAACCAGCCTGGAGCGGCTAGAAGAACAGAAAATACTTCTTGAAAGAAAGACCTACAGGAAAAAAATAAAAAACAATAGAGGCAGATAGACTGTTATTACAAGAACAAAGAAGTTGCTTGCCCAGGAAACATCAAGGCAAGTGGTTGGGTCCCCTCAGTGCAAACCCCTTCCAAGAATAAGACACAATGGGAATACATGCTCTGATTGGTGACCACGCTCCTCACCGATAAGGGGTAATGAGGGAAAAACAGCAATGAAGTGGCAAGCTAAGCCCAACAATGTGGAGAGTGAAGCGTGCAGCTGATAAAAAGAGAGGGCATATGCACAAGAACACCCACACTTGCAGATAATACCCACTTGACCTG
>NW_006408637.1:780610-782466 GCF_000296735.1 Chrysochloris asiatica | reverse complement strand
AACGATATATGATAGAATGAATGTAAAACTAATGTTCTCCCATGTAAACTATCATATAATTCACAATAAAACATTAAAAAAAAAAAACTGACAAAGATCAAAGACTTTGGCATGGGTTGCACCTCAGTGTAAAGAAAACAAAAATCCTCTCCACTGTACCAGTAAAGAACATACATATCAATGGAGAAAAGACTGACTTTTTCAAAGACTTCATTTTTCTAGGATCAACCATCAACACTCATGGAAGCAGCAGTCAACAAATTAAACCATGTTTGCCTTAGGCAAATCTACTGCACAAGAACTCTTTAAAGTGCTCAAGCACAAAGATACTAGTTTGAAGACTAAGGTGCATCTGACCCAAACCATCGTATTTCCAATAACTTCATATGCATGTAAAAGTTGGACAGAGACTAAAGAAGTCTGTAAAAGAATTGAAGCATTTGAATCATGATGTTGGAGGAGAAAATTGAAAGCACCATGGCCCACCAAAAAAATCAAACAAATTTGTGTTGGAAGAAGTACAGTCAGTATGTATCTTAGAAGCCAAAAGGCCAGACGTTGTCTCTCATACTTTACGCATATTATGAGGAGGGACTAGTCACAGAAGAATATAAAGTGGTAAAGTTGAGGGTCAGCAGAAAAGAGAAAGATCTCCAGTAAGATGGATTGGCAAAATAGTAGCAGCAGTGGGCACAAGTGTAGCAACAACTGAACTTGGCCCATGACCAGGCAGTGTTTTGTTCTGTTGTGTAAAAAGGTCACTATGAGTCAGTATGGACTCAATCGCACCTAACAACAACAACAAATACTACTTCAGATAGTTATCCAGTGTTTGTCAAATGGGAGTGATATTTCACAGTGTGAGGCAGGCACCTAGTTCATTGGCTCTTTGGCCAGCATATTATACTTACTTGGAATATTTTTATTTGAAATAAAAATTTCTATTTATTCTGGTCTTTCCCACTAATGACAATTCATGCAAAGTTGATCTCTAACATCTTCTTTACCCTTTTTTTTTTTTTTTCCATTTATCAAGCCATCATATCACAATATACAGCTGGAAGAGTCCCCAAAGTACACACTTAAACAGATGAAAAAGCAAAAGTTGGAGGAGAGTGAGTTAATTACGCCATGTCACAAGATAACTAGTCACAGATGAAATTAGAACAGAGCTCATCTGATGGTTGATTTATGACTCAATTAATCAATAATTATATAGTGAACACACACTATGTCAAAACACTTTGTTGAGATCTAGCACTGGAACAACATGATACCTTTGCTTGTGCATGTAAGGAACTTGTAATATAAGTAAGGAGTCCTGGTGGTTCTGTGGATTAAGCACTGGGCTGCCAATCAAAAGGACAGCAGTTTGAACCCACCTTGGAAGAAATATGAGGTAGCTTGTTGCTTCCATAAGATTTATAGCCTCAGAAACCCTATGGAGTAATTCTATTCTATCCAATAAGGTTGCTCTGAGTTGGCATAGACTTAATGCCAGTGAATTTGGTTTGGCTTGAATCATATAGGTAGAAAACAAACAGAAGAAAAAGATCTTTAATAAAATTGTCAGATCAAACAGAACAGGAATCTTCTGCCACATGGGTTTCAAAGTTCCTGTTTTAATTGTTGTTGTTGTTGTTGTTGCCATCAAGTCAGTTCTGAATCGTTGTTGTTGTTGTTAGGTGTAATTCAATCGGCACCAATGAACAGGAAAAGGTCACTGCACTCTACAGCCCAGGAGGCAAGCTAAAATGCTAATCAGGTCATCAAATGGGACCAATCCCCCTGGTTTTCCCCCTGCTCTCAAACAGATATGCAACCTGGCCACTCCACAGACTCTGACCCCATCTAGG
>NW_006408637.1:764605-765916 GCF_000296735.1 Chrysochloris asiatica | reverse complement strand
ACTTTCAAAGGCTTGTTGTTGTTGCTCTCGTGAAATGTTGTTGAGTTGGGTCTGACCCATAGTGACCCTGTATAGTGTTTCTGAGGAGCAGCTGGTGATCTTGAACTGGCAACCTTGCAGTTCAAACGGCTTTGCAGTCTGGTGCATGAACCCACAGCACCACACCAGGACTCCAATGGCTTAGGATCTGCTTTATTTCCCAAATCATTTTGGAACTCCTATGTCAGAATTCTTTGGGTCGTGCAAATTCACCAAAGAGCCTGCTAACTAAACAGCTAGAGAAACAATCCACCTGAAATGACCTTGGAAGAAAGACATAGCATGTACTTCCACAACGCACGCACACAGACAAGATCGGTTGTTGAAAACCTTACAGATCCCTGTTCAACTTTGATACACACGGGGTTGCCATGGTCAGAGGTGACTGGGTTGACTTGAACATAAGTGGTTATGTGAGAGTTGTGATTCAGGAGATTTGGTGTGAGGCCGAAAAATCTGCATTTTCAACAACAAGCCCAGATGATCTTAATAAACATCAAATTTAAGAGCAGCAAATGTTAGCTCCAAGACACTAAGCCTTTAGTCTGCCTTGTTAACTATTATTTTCCTCTGTATTCAAATGGTGCTGGTACATATTGACATGCTCAGTAAGTATTTTTGAATGATGGTGGACACAGGAAAAAGGTGAAGTATGATTATAGATTATTAATATATTACTATATATAATATAGAATAATCTATATTATCATTATAGATTATTAATATAACTCATGTTTACTTTAATTCATAAGAGGATCTGTAACACTGTAACTTTCATACTACAGAAACAAGAAGACTCCTAGCATTTTTCATAATACTACTATTCATTGTCTTTGCTAAATGGGAGATTCTGGGTGATTGTGTATTAAGTGGAGTCATAGGAGTAGAAGCCAGATTTTGGCAAGTAGAGAAAGAGACTAGAGACCAAAGGTGTAAAGTAAGTTTTATACTAATCAACAGTGAGGAATCCCTGGTAGCATAGCAGGCAGGGGCGGCAGTTCACATTCATCAGTCACTCCACAGAAGAGTGATGAGGCTTGCTGCTCCTTAAAAGATTTACAGCCTTGGAAACCCTATACACCGTCACTATGAGTCGGACTCGGCAGCATACAGCAGCAGCAAGGTAAGGAGAGACTATTAAAACTCTTTCTTCAGGGATTCTATTTCTGTGAATTTATTTATAATCCCATAATCCATACTCTGGAGTCCTGGTGTGATACGATGTGGAATCTTGATAATGCGCTGCACTGTAAGGTTTGAGCTGCGAGGTTG
>NW_006408637.1:734989-764125 GCF_000296735.1 Chrysochloris asiatica | reverse complement strand
GCAGATCCATCTAACTAGTGCCACTATTTTCATATTTTTGTGCTTTTTAAAGGTGATTTTGCTGCTCAAAATGGCCTCCAAGAATAGTGCTCCTGGTGTAGTGCTGTGGGTTGATGTGCTACACTGCAAGGTCGTTTTGAACCACAAGGTTATCAGTTCAAGCTCATTAGCTGCTCCTTGGAAACCCTATACGGGGTCTCTATGGGTTGGAACTGACTCAATATTACTTAACAACAGTGTTCCTAAGAGCAATAAGTCTCTAATGTACCTTGTAGAGAAAATAGGTGTGTGTGGTAAGCTTTGTTTAGAAGTGAGTTAGAGTGCTGTTAGCTGTGAATTCAATGTTAATGATTTATTAATACAGTAGAACTAGAACAAAAGAGAAGAAAATTCATCAATCTATATGTGAAGCTAATCTGAAAAACACTAAAGTAATATCTGTAAGGAGCTCTGGTAGCGTAGTAGTTATGAATTGGGCTGCTAACCTCAAAGTCGGCAGTTCAAAACTACCAGCTGTTCCACGGGAAAAAGATGAGGCTTTCTGCTCCTGTAAAGATCTGCAGCCTCGGAAACCCTGTGCAGGGTCACTGTGAGTTAGAACCAACTCCATGGTGCTTAACAACAACAAATAATGTATGACAAAAGCTACAGAAAGGTGTCAAAGTGCATACGTTTCTGGATTCACGAGGCAAGAGCTGATAGAAATACTATAGTGGACAGCAGGGCTGTGAGGCTGAAAGCCAGACAAAGTTAACCCAGAGTCAGGAAAATGCTAAATCCTTCTCTGCTGGTGTTTTAATATGATGAAATATATTATGGTGTGTATGATAAACTATTTGTTATAAATATATATTCAGTGCCGTTAAGTCAGTTCCAGCTCATAGCAACCCTTTATCAGGTTTCCAAGGAGCGACTGGTGAATTTGAATCACCGACCTAGCGGTTCAAGCTGACCTTGAGGTTAAGTGCTTATTCTAGGTTCCCACACCAGGACTCCTAAGTAAAGGCCTAGAAATCTACTTCAGAAAAATGACCAGTGAAAACCGCCTGGCTCACAGTGGTCACATCTTGGGTAGGGAGTTGCCATGAGCTAGACACTGACTTCATGGCAGCTTACAACAAAGGTGTCTTTAAACTAATACACACATCAAGCAAACATATTGTGACCACAGACTCGCAGGAACATAATGCTGTCATCCCACTCGAGCAGAAGTTCAACATTAAAGGCACTATTTAAAAAAAAAAAAATTTTAAGTATAGTAAATTTAGAAAAACATCCACTGAGTATCAAATATAGAAAAAGTTATGTTTTTTCCTAAAAATACAGTCATTCAGTATTTTTACCATGGCTTTATACAACATAATTGCCATGCATATCCGAAAGCCTGTAATTTTTATTTTTTATTTTTGTAAAATACAAAAATAATTAAAGCATGGCTAATATAGAGCTAGTGATGTAGTTAAAAGATAAGTGTAAAGATTTACATTATGTTCATATTGGGTGCTTATCTGTCTTATGTATATATTATTTACATTTTAGTGAGAATTTCTGACATAAATGAACATTCGCACAAATTCCAGAAAATATTGAGGTGTACAGTTTGAAGTTTTGTTTCACTATATAACTTGTTGTTAAGTGGCATCCAGTAAATTGCAACTCCTTGAGCGCCAGCCTAGGATTTCCCAGGCTGTCAATCTCTGCAGGAGCAGAAAGCTTCATCTTTCTCCTGTGGAGTCACTGTTGAACTCAAAACACCGAACTTGTGGTTCACAGCCCAGTGTTTATCCTCTAAAGTCGCAGAGCTCCTCTTGTATAGAATTGTCTAGCTTCCTAATGTTCCTTAGATTCAACTATCAACTAATCTTAAATCACTTTCAGAATGACTCTGAATATTAACTTGGGGGAGCACATCTAATTAGTTTCTTTGGAAAATGAATGTGAATATAATTAATATTCATTTCCCAGGGCTCTTCAAAATTTAAAGGGGAAGGTTGTTCTACTGCCACCTTTGCTATGAACCCTTCTTCTAGATTAATAGTCAGAATTAATATTTTCAGTCTTAGACTCCATAGCATTTTGCTTGAAATATTTATTGCGTTCTGATTTATCAGTCATATGCCATGGAGATTTTAACCAATTGTCTATCAGTTATCATCTGTCAACTATGGATTAATAGTGTACCCCAAAACACATGTCAACAGGGCTAAGTCGTGAGTCTCAGTACTTTGGCATTGCTGTGATGATGTAATGTGGCAGTTGTGTGGTGATCTCCCCTGATGTAATAATCTGGTATGAGAAAGCATTAAGAAGATTAAAGGTGATATATGATACTAATAAAGAGCCTTAAGGTCAGCAGTTTGAAACTACCAGCCGCTCCGCGGGAGAAAGATGAGGTTTCTGCTCCCGTAAAGATTTACAGACTCAGAAACCCTGTATAGGGTTGCTATGGGTCGGAACTGACTCAAAGGCACTTAACAACAACAACAACATGATACTAATAGTGTAGTTGATTATGTTCTTGGCTGCTAACTGCAAGGTCAGCAGTTTGAATCTACCAGCTGTTCCACAGGAGAATGAAGAAGCTTTCTGTTCCTGTAAAGATTTACAGCCTTGAAAACCCTACACAGGGTCACTATGAGTCAGAACCAATTCAGTGGCACACAAATACCACCACCACACACCCTTGAGCCCATGACAGTCCTGATCCCATGCAACAGCAGTTTCCCTGGGGTGTGGCATACAATACCTTTTATTTTATAAGAGATAAAAGGAGAGAGAAGTAAGCAGAAAGACAAGGACCTATTCCCACCAAGAAAGAAGCGTCAGAAATGAAGTCCCTATACTGTGAAGCTCCTAGATTCAGGGAAAAATTGTTGGCCGAGACACGTGGAGATCTCAAAGGAGTACCAGGCCAGATGCTGAAAGAGACAAAGACCTTTCCCTGAAACTGACAGAGTGGAACAGCCTTCTAGTACTGGCACTCTGACTGTGGACTAGCCAAACTGCTAGTCCTGGTGTTGTGTTGCAGGATAATGTACTGGACAGCAAGGTCAGTCCTTCGAACTCATCAGCTGCTCCTTGGAAATCCATTGTTGTTGTTGCTATTGTTAAGTTCCCTCGAGTCGGTTGTGACCCATGGTGACCCTGTACAGGGTTTCCGAGAAACAGTCGGTGAGCTTGAACCACCGACCTTGCAGTTCAAACCAACTTTGCAATCCAGTACGTTAACCCACAGCGCCGTACCAGGACTCTCTTGTAGTTGTCCTGTATAAGGTTTCTAAGGTCATAAATCTACTGGAGCAGAAAGCCTTATCTTTCTTCCATGGAGCAGATAGTAGATTTGAACTGTTGACCTTGTGGTTAGCAGCTCAAGTAACAGTATGATTCCTAATTTTTAAGCTGAAGACCAAGAGGTCAATAATTTGTCCAAAATACAGAGCTGGTAAACAGTAGAGTCAAACTTTGAATCTAGAAATAAAAACTTGAAAATCCATATTTTAACTGCTTTTCTATATCATCCCTCTGTTTAGTATAAAACTGAATTTACATTTTCACCTCCACCCTTTTCTTTATCAACTTAAATATCAAATCCCATTACTTCTCTCTGAAATCAATCTATGTACACCTTTGTTTTTTGTATAACATCTGAATTTTCTTGTATAACACCCATTTCCTGGATCACCTTCTGCAATACAAAAGATCACTGATCATCTTCCTCTGCCCAAAACCTGTTATTAAGCTATCAATGGCAATCAATAAGACCACATTTATTCTTTCGATATTCAGACTTACGACAATTTTCTATTGTTGTATGGCAAACCAACCCAAATCTTAGTGGATTAAGACTAATAATCTTTGCTTTTTATCACAGATCTGCAATTTGGACAGGGCTCAGTAGAACAGATCATGTGTACTCCACATACTATCAGATAGAACAGCCTGAATCGTGATCGCCCCATTTTTCAGAGGGCTCACTAAAATGGTGAACTCAGTTGCTGCCTGACAGGAACTCAGCCTGTGCTTCCGGTTGGAGTCCTTAGTATCTCTCTACGTGGGATTCAAGGCTATTTGGATTTCTTCACAACATGGAGCTGGTTTCCGAGAGTGAGGACTACAAGAGAAACTAGGGAAATGCCTGGCATTTTTAAGACTTGGCCTCGCAAGTTCCTTCCATTATATTCTACTATTCAAAGCAGTCACAAACTCACACAGAAGGGGACACAGACTCCACCTCTTAATGGGAGCGGGGCAGAATTCAAAAGGAAGTCAGGAGAAGGGAGAGTCCTTTAAGTCTATCTTTTGAGACTACAATCTTCCTCGGACTCTTGCTCCACCACGTCCCAGTCTACCTTTCCAAATTTAACTCCAGACCTAACCAAGCTGCTAGTACACTTTGTTGTACCTTTACATACCTCTACAGTTCCCCTTTGTTTAACATATACTAATTGTTCATTATATATTTATGAGTTAGTGCCTCTTCTGTCTGCATAAAGAGGTTTCTCTCCATTGACTTCCCAAATCCAACATGTCCAAACTGAACTATTTTTAAGCTCCATTTGAATATTATCTACTCTGAAGGGACAATCCTGATGCTGCAGATGCACATAATCCACTAACGTAAATAATGAAAGTCCTTAAAGAAGTGAGATTTGTTGTTGTTATGGACCTTTGAACAACCATGTATAGGGTTTCTGAGGAGTGGCTGGTGGGATTGAAATGCTGACCTTGCAGTTAGCAGTCTAGCTCTTACTTGATAGTGCCATACCAGGACTTCAAAAAGAATAAGACACTACGACACTGTCTCGTAAATCTGGAAGGCAAATCTTTTCTAAATCACGGGATCATCAGAGGATCTTACTTTGTCTCCATTCATTCCCCAATGTAACTATCTCAACACACAAAATCAGATGATGATGCAAGTCATGAATGTAAAGAATCTTTCACAGGTAAGGAACTGTGTTCAGCACTAAAGAAGCTATCCTAGTGTGGTGCTGTAGGATAAGCAATGGACTACTAACCGCATATGGCTGCTATGTGGTTAGTAGTCCAAAGCTATGTGCATAGGGTCACTATGAGTCAGTACTGACTGGATGGGATGGCACCTAACAACAACTAACCACAAGGTAAGCGGTTCAAACCCACCAAATTATTCTTGGAAACCCTATACAAGGTTGTTATGAGTCAGAACTGACTCAACAGTACTAAACTACAACAAAGAAACTATAAATTTTTAAAATATTTTCTGGGGGAAAAAATTGTATCAAAGCAACATGCTAAATGAATTAAAATATGTATATCACATTGTTGGTGATGGTGATGGGTGGAACACAGACATCAAAATATGTCAAAAATACAACTGTATGCTAGTTCATAAAGTCCCGGTGACTGGAAGTAATCTATACAATTTTTTAAGTAGTTATCAGCTCTCTAATAGGACAAGTCCTGGTGTGGTGCAATGAGGTAATGTGCTGGACTGCAAGGTTGGTTTGAATTACAAGGTCAGCGGTTCAGGCTCACCAGCCACTCCTCGGAAACCCTAGATGGGGTCACTGTGAGTCAGGACCGACTTAATGGCACTTACCAATAACAATAGGACAAGAGGAAAAAAATGTGCATTTTGCATGCAATATTTTGATAATTTACATACAAGAGTACTTCATGCTTTGCTAGACAATGATATTTCACCTCATTATATTAAAACAATATATTTTGCAGTACTGGTTAATATTCTGCTTCAGTCAAAAAGACACAGTGTTCTCGTAAGCTCTCTGGTTTTCGTCTGCTTTATTAATAAAACAAATTTGTAGACTTTTGTAGACCCAATTGTTCTGAGAATCCACACAAAAAGAAGTGTAGGATTCTTTACATAGACACTTAATTTAATCCAAATCAAATTTCTTTTTTATGGAATAATTTTTTCAGGCAATTTTTATATTAACTGTGGATGTTGCTAAATGCCGTGGAGTCATTTCCAATTCATTGAGTGCCTGTATAAGGTTTCTGAAGCTGTTATTCTTTGTGCAGAAAGCCTCATCTTTTTTCAAGGGAGTAGCTCATGGGCATCAACTGTCGACCAAGTGGTTGGCAGCCCACTGCTTATCTTACAGAGCAAAAGCTAAGGATACATATGACTAATTAATAATACTTCCTGTGTTAGGTAGTTCAAAACAAACCTAGATGTAACAGGATAACTTTGCATAGGGAATTATCCCAGCTCACAGTAAGAAATGAGGTACTTCCAAGAATTTAAGTTCCACCAGACAAATGTTTCAATTTATATTTATGTAGGACTAATAAAAATCCACCAGCCGTCTGTCAGTTTGTCACATTGGGATGGCTTACATGTTACTGTGATGTTGAAAGCTATGTCACTGGCATTTTAAATACTAGTAGAGTCGCACATGGTGAACAGGTTTCAGCAGAATTTCCAGAATAAGACAGAATAGGAAGAAAGAGAGGCAAACGATTTCTGAAATGTTTAGTCACCGATGACCTTATGAATTATCAGCAAAATACTGTCAGATATAATGCTAGAAGATGAAGACATTATGAATAGCACCAGACTATTGCCTGGAGCTCATTACATTGGAACACACTCAAAATACGACTGGGGAAGCTGCCTCCTCAAAGTAGACTTGATCATGATGACGCAAATAAAGTAAAGCTTTCAGGACCGTCATTTACAAATAGAGTACAACTCAAATGAGGAGAAAGAACTATAAACATCCACTGATAATTGGAACATGGAGTGTACAAAGTATGAATTTAGGAAACTTGGAAGACAAAATTAAATGAAACACATAAAGATCAACACCCTAGGCATTAGTGAGCTGAAGTTGCCATTTTGAACGTGACAGTCATGGTTTACTATGCTTGGAACAAAAAATTAAATAAGAATAGCATATATTCATCATCAAAAATAACATTTCAAGATCTATCTGGAAGTACAACACTGTCTGTGATAGGATAATATCATACGTGAACAAGGAAAACCAATTAATACCACTATTATTCAAATATATACATCACCACTAAACTTGTGATGAAAAACCTGAAGAATTCTACCAAATTATTCAGTCTGAAATTGATCAAACATGCGACCAAGATGCATTGATAATTTCTGGTTATTGGAATGTGAAGGTTGGAAAAATGATCAGTAGTTGAAAAACATAGCCTTGATGACAGAAATGATGCTGGAGATGATACGATAGAACTCTGTAAGACCAATGATTTTTTTCTTTGCAAGTAAAAGATGACTATACACATGGACCTTACCAAATGAAATACACAGGAATCAAATTGACTTCATCTGTCGGAAAACTCCTGGTGTGGTGCTATGGGATTAGCACTGGATTGCAAACCACAAGTTCAGCAGTTCAAACCCATCAGCTGCTCCTTGAAAACCCTATACAGGGTCACTATGAATTGGAAGTAACTCTATGGCACTTAACAGTACAGCATATCTGTGGGAAGAGGCAGTGGACAAGATCAATATAATCAGCCCAGACAAGGCCAGGGCAGACTGTGGAACAATCAATTGCAAGTTCAGGCTGAAACTGAAGAATATTAAAACAAGTCCACTAGAGCCAAAACAGGCCCTTGAGCATATCCCACCACATCAGACACTACGGACCAAAGACCAGAAGAGTTGTGAGATGATATCAAGAACATCATACAAGAAGAATGCAAAGAGGTCATTTAAAAGACAGGAAAGAAAGAAAAGACCAAAATGGGTATCAGAAGAGACTGTGAAACTTACTCTTGCATGCAGAGAAGTTAATGCAACTGGAAGAAAAGAGGAAGTCAAAGAGAAGAACTGAAGTTAAAGGGCACTCAAGAAAACAAAGTAAAGTATTATAATGAAATGTGTAAAGACTGGAAGTTAGAAAACCAAAAGGGAAAAATATGCTCAGCATTTCTTAAGCTAAGAAAAACCCGAGACTTGACTTGCACTATTGAAAGATTCGAAGGGCAAAATAACGCGGAAAGCATCAAAAGAAAATGGAAGGAATACACACAGCCACTGAACCAAAAAGAAATGGTCAACATTCAACCATTTCAAGAGGTAGCATATGATACTAAAGGGAGAAGTCCAGGCTGTACTTAAGACCCTGGTGAAAAATGAAGCTCCAGGAATTGACTGAATTCAAATAGAAATCTTTCAACAAAATGATGCAGTACTGGAAGTATTCGCTCATCTATGCCGAGAACCTTGGAAGACAACTACCTGGCCAATTCCAAAGGGATGTGATCCAATAGAATGGGGAAACTGCCGAACAATATCATTTATATTACATGCAAGTAAAATGTTCTGGAAGATAATTTTTAAATGGCTGCAACTTTTTGATATTGACAGAACTGCCAGGAATTCCAGCCAGATTCTGAAGTGGAACAAGGGATGTTATTGCTGACATAAAATGGATCTTGGCTGAAAGCAGAGAATACTAGAAAGATGTTTACTTGTGCCTTATTGATATGCAGACTTTCACCTGTGTGGATCATGACAAACAATGGATAACACTGCTAAGAATATATATTCCAGAACACTTAATGGTGCTCATGAGAAACACGTATGCAGACCAAGATGCAGTTGTTAGAACATAACAAGGAATTCTCAATGTTTAAAATGAAGTAAGGTGTATGCCAGTGGTGTATCCTTTCCCATACTTAATCTGTATACTGAGCAAATAATCTGAGAAGCTGAATTATATGAAGAAGAATGTGGCATCAGGATTGGAGGAAGACTAATTGACACCTGTGATATGCAGATGATATCACCTTGCTTGTTGAAAGGGAAGTGGACTCAAAATACTTACTGAAGAAGATCAAAGCCTACAGTCTTCAGTATAGATTGGAACTCAATGTAAAAAAAACAAAAAATCATCACAGTTGGAAAAATAAGTAATATCATGATAAACATAGAAAAAAATTAAAGTTGTCCAACACTTCACTTTGCTTTGATCCACATGAAAGCAGCACAAGCCCTCTTTAAAGTGTTCATGAACAAAGATATCAGTTTGAGGACTAAGGTTCCCCTCGCCTAATGAGAAACAAAGTTTGGCCATGCTGATTTCCAAGGAACACTTTGGCTGTACTTCCTCCAACATAGATTTGTTTATTATTTGGCAGTCCATGGTACTTAAAATATTCTCCTCCAACAGCACAACTCAAATGCATCAATTCTTATACAATCTTCCTTATTCATTGTCCAGCTTTCGCATGCATATGAGGTTACTGAAAATGCCATGGCTTGGGTCAGGTGCACCTTAGTCCTCAAGCTGACATCTCTGCTCTTCAACACTTAAAGGAGGTCTTGCGCAGCAGACTTGCCTAATGCAACAGGTCATTTGATTTCTTGACTGCTGCTTCCATGAGATGAGTGTTGATGGTTGATATGAGCAAAATGAAGTCTTTGACAACTTCAATCTTCTCTCTCTGTTGATAAGAATGTTGTTTATTGGTCCAGTGTTGAGGATTTTTGTTTTCTTTACATTGAAATGCAATCCATACTGAATGGTCTTTGATCTTTCTCAGTAAATATTTTAAGTTCTCTTCACTTTCAGCAAGTAAGGTTGTATCATCTGCGTATCACAGGTTGTTAATGCGTTTTCCTCCAATCCTGATGCCACATTTTTCTTCATAAAACCCAGCTTCTCAGATTAATTGTTCAGCATACAGATTGAATACCTATGGTGAAAGAATGCAAGCCTGTCGCACACCTTTACTAATTTTAAACCATTCAGTCTTCCCATGTTCTATTTGAACAACTGCCTTTTGGTCTATGTGCAGGTTCCTCATAAGCATAATCAAGTGTTCTGTAATTCTCATACTTACAATGTTGTCCATAGATTATCATGATCCACACAATCAAAAGCCTTGTGTAGTCAATAAAGTACCAGTAAACATCTTTCTGGTATTCTCTGCTTTCAGCCAAGATCCATGTGACATCGACAATGATATCCCTCATTCCAGGTCTTCTTCTGAATCCAGCGTGAATATCTGGAAGCTCTTGTCAATATATGATTGCAATTGTTTTTGGATTACCTTTAAAAAAAAAAAAAAACTTTAATCACATGGGATATCAAAGATAATATCCTAAGATTTCCATATTCCATTGAGTTAACTCTCTTTGGAATGAGCACCAAATACAGATCTCTTCCAGTCATTTGGCCAGGAATTTGTCCTCCAAATTTCTTGGCATGGATGAGTGAGTGCCTTCAGTGCTGGCCGCCTCACATTGCTGAAAGATTACAATTTGTGTTCCAACAATTCTCAGTTCCTCGTTCTATGTCAATGCCTTCAACACAGCATGGACTTCTTCCTTCAGTATCATTGGCTCATAATCATTTGCTACTTCTTGAAATGGTTGGACACTGACCATTTTTTATTTTTTGGTACAGTGACTCTGTGTATTCCTTCCTTCGTCTTTTGATTCAATAATTTGCCCATAGAATCCTCCAATACCACAAATCGAGATTTTTTTTTTTCTTCAGTTCCCTCAGCTTGAGATATGCTGATTGTATTCTTCCCTTCTGGTTTTCTAACTTTGCATAGTTCATTATAATATTTGACTTTGTCTTCCCGAGCTGACCTTTGAAACTTTCTGCTTAGCTCTTATACCTCCTCACTTCTTCCATTTGATTTAGCATCTCTACACTGGAGAGCAAGTTTCAGAGTCTCTTCTGACATCCATTTTGGTCTTTTCCTTTTTTCTTATCTTCTTAATGACCTTTTTTTCTTTCCTCATGTATGATGTTCTTGATGGCATGTCACAACTTTTCTATAGTAGCCATTACTATTATCTTTATTTTATACCTGAGGAAACGGAAGACAAGATTAAGCATCTTGTCTGAGGCACAGCTGGTAGAGAGCAGTGTCCTGCTCAGGTTAGGTAGACTGGCTCCCAAGTATTTACCTACTGGGCAACATCATATCATCTACTCAGCCCTGACCCCTTGGAGCATAAACACCAGACAAAAAAAGGGATTCATAGAAGAAATGGTACCTCAGAAGGAGTATCCGGGAGCCTTGCAGGCTAAAATGGTCTTATATTGGAGGGAAGGGGATGAGACTAGAAATCTACCTGTCTGTCTGTTTCCTGGGCCTGGGCCACATGATCTTGGCTTTTTGCCTAACAGTTGATGGTTCAATATGGGGAAAATGAAAATATTTGCATGGATTCTAACAAGCTTAGTTCTAAGGACATTGGTGTGTACCTTCTCCAATGTAAGCATCAAAAATAGTGGGCAAAACTCAACAGCAATACACAATTGATTATATTGTGTAGCAACATAAATACTTGATGAGATGTATACTGCACACATGAGTTTTGAAAAAATTACAAGCAGAGAGAATGAGAAATTTGTTTTTAATTAGACTAAAATATATGATATGGGGGAGGGGCTATCCCAATACAGACAGAGAGGTAGAATGGGGCATTGAAAAATGTCAGAGAGGGGGGCTACAAAGGCATGACGTGATTGGCTTACAAGCTTTCAAGAGGGAGCCTGTTTCAGAGGGTGTGGGGGAAGGTAGAATCTCCATGGAGGGGTTTCCAACCTGTCTGGATGGGGCTGGTGAAAGAAGATGGGGATAAGACTCTGTGTTTCAATAGTGAACAATTGCTATCAGGACTGATTGTGAATGTTGCAAATGTAATGGTAGAGATTTTGTAACAAAAGGAGGGGAGTGGTTGATCTTGCAGTCCAGAAGTGGAGGACCATGGGACCATCAAGGGAGAAGAGCAAAGTGTGGGACCCTATTCAGAGAAGCAGTGATGCCAGAAATAGAGGCAGAGACAATGACATGGAGAGATGGAGCAGCTGGGGACTCTGGACTCAAGGAGGGAGAGGGGCTGTGAGCTGGTGGCCAGGGGTCAGGCTTGCAGGGTATACCCTTTGGTTGTTTGATGATGCATGGAGGGGACTGTAATCATTGCAATGAAACAAAATAAGATAGCATGAATGTAAAGCTGATGCTTTCCCATGTAAACTATCACTCAATTCACAATAAATAAAAATGTAAAATAATAATAATAATTCAGAGAATGCTCTAATACCAGTATGATTAAAAAGAAAGGACCAAAAGAAGACAGAAATATCACCATCATCTACTTCTAAGAAAGGTTTACACTATGGAGAATGAGATGGAGAAAGAATCTGAACTGTCCAAATATTCTTCGTGACTTTTGCAGATGTCATGTGTGTATACATGATCACACATACAATCAATGTGCATTCAGTCTGTGGTCTACTGGTGTGTACACAGTGTGGATTCAACCAGGCTGGGCTGTTTTTATGTTTGTTTGTTTGTTTTTTAATCATTACATAGTTCACAGTTGATAACCCTACTGAATACTAATGAAGAACATTACTTGGACTAATCAAATAATGCCCAGGGTATGAATCCGCATTCCTCCTTATCAGAGTTATCATTGAAAGTAGAAAGTTTAAATTTCTGCTCAATAGGAAATCCCTAGTATGTGTTTGGCAACCTATTCAGATATTTTTTTAATGCTATTTTTAAGAAAATTGAATTACAAATAAACTTTTATCTTATATGATAAAAAACAACTTCACATGGAGATGAATTTAGCTGAGATATTTTCAGTACAGGATGGAAAGAGATTTTTAAAACTCATCTGATAGAATTTTAAAAGCAAGTTTCATTGCTGCAGTCTGCCAAATAAAGTCTGACCTACTGTGTCCAGCTTAGTAACACCACCAACGAAAACTCAGTTCTCCAGAAAGCAACCAAGGGTCTCCCTAGTTGGATCCTATAGAGCTGATAGAGAAGTTTTATTAGTCAGTGTCTTAGTCTGTTTATCTAGAGAAGTAAAACCAGGGCAAATCAAAAATTATCTGTACTCTGGCTGTAGAATTTATTTAATCAAATTTCAGAAAAGACAAACATATCATTTTTCAACATAATCTCTAAGCTTTTCAATATACTTTGTTCATCTGCCAACAAGTTTTTGTTTCCCTTGTTAAGAAATCCTTTAGGCTAAGCTATGATCCACAAATGCACCTCTGTCTTCATGTCTTCATCAGAGGTGAATCTTCATCCTCAAATGGCTGCTTTCAGGGGACCAAATAGGTGAAGCTCCAGTGGAGCAAGATGAGAACTACAGAAAGGATGCTTTAACACCTCAAACTGAAGTTTTTGCAGAGCATCAACAAAACCTTTTACAGAAGTATGTCGATATGCACCGTCATGTAAAATCACAATGCCCTTGGACAAGAGTCTTCAGCAGTGTAATCGGAAGTTTAAGTTTTAGGTCTTTCAGTGAACATCTTATTACAAGAAGCGTTGTTGATGGTAAAACCCTTTGCTTGTAGTGTTCCAATACTGGCCCTTGAGAATCCAAAAAAAAACTGTAAGCACTGATTTTCCAGCTGATGGATGACTTGTGAACTTTTTCTTGGTCAGCCATGAGAATGTTTCCATTCCATACTCTCTCCTTTACTTTCAGGCTGGTAGTGATGAATCTATGTCTTGTCACCAATGACTTTTTTTTTAAAGAAACTTTTACCTTTCTTCAAGTATTGGTCCAACTTGTGTTTGCAGATGTCCAAATATTCCTGTTTATCCTCTTTTGTGAGTTGTTTTGGTACCCATCTTGCACAAACTTTTTGAAACTGAAGTCTTCACTTGTCTATTCGACAGAATCATTTCACATACACACTCATGTTGTCATCAGACATGGATGTGGACAGATGTTTTAATATAACCAGAGTGCAGATAATTTTTGATGAACTCTCATATATGAAGAAAGTTTATTATCAAGGAAATGGCTCACAGCTGTTGAGTCCCAAGTTCCCCTTTCCATTGTATTGGAAGCAGGCCACACCCCGAAGGAAGCATCCCTTCAATTGACTGGCTGTTCACAGCTACTCATCACAGAGTTAACTATGTTAACTATGTTTCATAACCATGGGAATAAGCACATTTTAACTGCTAAACTTCTGTTCATCCTGGCCTAGTCAAGTTGACACAGAAGCCAAACTATTACAATCCAACCTTGTCAACTTGGCACCTATAAACTATATGCATAATTTCTAAATTGAAAACAATTGTAAAGTCAGACTTGCACTGAACATGATATAACTAAAACATGGACCAAAAATGCACTGGCTCCGTTTACATCTTATTTGTCACAAATGCACAGGGGAAAATATTGAATGCACACAGACAAGACAAAACCAAACCAAAACCGTATATTCATTTAAATTTCCAAAGGGCACATCCTGCAGGTCAGCGTCCTGCCCACGGGCCTAGAGTCCATAGTCCATGCCACCTCCTCTGCTGTCACTGTTTTTTTTTTTTTTTTCTCTGCTTTCTTTCAATCATGAATATCCTGTTCTGTCAACAGTTCTGGGTTGGTCTGTATGTCTTTTCAATTGCAAATGTATCAACTCTGATGGTTCCTGGTGGGGCTCAGGATTTCACCTAAAGCTACATGTTGTTGTTGTTAAGTACCATGGAGTCCATCCCAACTCATAGGGACCCTGGGAACAAGGTTTCCAAGGCTGTAAATCTTTACAGGAGCAGAACACCTCATCTTTCTCCTGCAGAACCGCTGGTAGTTTCGAACTGCTGAGCTTGAAGTTGGCAGCCCGACTCGTAACCACTACGCTACCAGAGCTCCTTACACTACAACAAATCCTTAAAACAAAAAGGCTATTTCTTTTTATGTTGTTTAACTTTTTTTATTGTGAATTGAGTAAAGGTTAACAGACAAGATCATCAGTTTAACATTCAACAAATTATACACTTTGTTTCATCTAAATGATAACAATCCCCTTCCTGGAACAGCATTTATCCTACTTTCTCCCTGTGGCTTCCCTTTTACATCTTATATTTCATAAATGAATAAAACAAAAATATTTGCTGTACATATAAAAAAATATATATATATATATATTCATTTAAATGTTCTAAGGACATATTCTAAGGAGCTCTGGTTGCGTAGTGGTTATGAATCGGGCTGTGAACCACAAGGTCAGCAGTTCAAAACTATCAGCTGTTCCACGGGAGAAAGATGAGGCTTTCTGCTCCTGTAAAGATTTACAGCCTCAGAAACCCTGTACAGGTCGCTATGAATTGGAACCAACTCCATGGCACATAACAACAACAACAAGGACACATTCTGCAAGCAGCCTTGTGCCCCAAGCTGTAGAGTCTTACTCAGTCTATTGCTTTCCACCTCCTCTATCTTTCTATACCATCACCTCTGATGTCCCTGGTTTTCTAGGTAGGATCTCAAGCTCCACTCATGCTCTTCCTTCTTCATTGTCCTGGGATTGTCTATTCCTGAAATGAAAGATTAATTACTGCCCCCTTTTAGTTACACATCTTCTACAACTAAAGTTGTGACCATTGTATTTAATTTGCTAAAAATTATTCACAACTGAATCATAAAATTCTATCACCATCATTTCCCATCCTTCCACCAGATCCATCTGGAAAAGAGGAAAACTATTCAGTGGGGATTCTGAGATAGAGCACACTCATGAAAGCTTTTCAAACAGCCACTCCATGCCTTTATAGCCCCCCATTTCTGATAGCTGATGTGTAGATTGCCTGCCCATATTAACCTAGTGCACCGAGGAAACAAGCTTTCTCTTTGATAGGAAGAATCCTTCCATTCTAGTTGGAATTTTGAGCAACTGTATCCATAAGAAAAAGTCCCATTTGTCAAATTGCAGTACTTTACACTTGATCATTATATCAAACATTTTTATCTTCATCTGGTTGAGCTCTGGTCAGCTAGTGATCCAAGCAAGGTCAAAGGGTACTTTGAAGTTAGGAATTCCCACACACCTCCCTATACTTTAGACCAGTTGGCCGCTTCACACTCAGCTCTAGCCCCCCAGTGTCCAAGTCAGTATCCATGGGCTTGGGTGTTCACACATCTCCCTAAGCTTCAGACCAGCCAGGTCTTCCTCTTTTCTGTCTCATCTCCAGGTCAACAGGTTTCAATGGAACATGGCCAAACTCAGTCTGTGACTTCATTGCTACATTTCCCCCACTTCCACTTACAAGTAGATCCAGGTGGTAACTAGTGAACACACTACAATGCTCTTGGGTTCCCTTTGAGTTTCAGTCCTGAAAGTCTTTCCCTGGTGGGCTGACTTTTCTTCCTTGATGCTTCCAAAGCAAACACCTTTTTGATATTCTATCAGCTAAACAAGCCAATTTCTTTATGGAAAAATTCAAACTCCTCTGTTAGCAAATCCAGTCAAGTATAGACTGAACTATATAATTATATGTATAATAATAAAACTATATAATTACATATAAGATATAATATATATATTAAGGAGCTCTGGTAGCGTATTGGTTACGAATCAGGCTGCGAACCGCAAGGTCAGCAGTTTGAAACTGCCAGCTGCTCTGCGGGAGAAAGATGAGGCTTTCTGCTCCCGTAAAGATTTACAGCCTCAGAAACCCTGTTTAGGGATGCTATGGGTCGGAACCGACTCGATGGCACTTACCAACAACAACAACAACATATATATTATATCATTATACTGTCCAGTACCCATTTGTATCATATGTGTTATCTATTTTACAATAATGTTGCTGGTGTTAAGTGCCATCGAGTCGATTCCAACCCATAGTGACCCTGTATAGGGTTTCCAAGGAGCAGCTGGTGAGCTTGATCCACTGACCTTGCAGTTCAAATGACTTTGCAGTCTGAGGCATTAGTCCACAGTGCCACACCAGGATTCCATATATTACAATAATAGGTAGGAGAAACCAATACCCACAAGGCAAACACATAAACCTTTTAAAACATTCAAGTTCTGTCTTTTCTTCTACCTTGGACTTAACCCCATTCATATGCATATGGCCTCAGGCCTCTTCTGGCATTGTGGATTCCAGTAGGCTCTGGTCCCCTATCAGCCATCTATTTTAACAAGCATTACATTGGCTCCCAGCCACTCAAAAAGCTGCTGCTTTCCCCTCCGCTTAGGCATTTTATCCTGTTCCCCTCGGTTATTTCTCTTACAAAACCTCATGCTTCCATGAGTCAGGAACCATTGCAATAAATCTCGCTCCTGACGCCAACTGTTTAAACCAAATGGGGACCATGTCTGAATTCTTCTTACTCCATAAGGGGAAAAGAGGTGCAAACTCAAAATCTGCCCAGGACTGACTCCTATGAAGTGGAGGCCAGACATGCCTTTTAAATAGATCAGTGCCTTTAAAATTAGGCAGACTTGAGTACCAGTTTAAGAAAACTCATGCTTGTGATTTTATTTCTCTAGAACTTCATTCTCTTGGGACCACATGTCTTCTAGAGAAGCAAAACCAGTTAGACATATATATGGACATATATATTCAAAAGATCACTCAAAAGAATATTTAGATAATTCTATATACGCATATATATATCTTTCTATATACGCATATATATATCTTTCTATATACGCATATATATATCTTTCTATATACGCATATATATATCTTTTTATATATACATATATCTTTATACATATACATATATATCCTTTTATATATACATATAAAATAGATAATATTGAGTTTGCTTATAACATTGCTATTTTATGAGAACATTTTGTTTTGTCAGCCCTTTAAATTTACCTTTGCTTTCTCAGAACATAAGTCTGAGGGGACTGATCTTACACTAAGAGTCTCACATCTGCATCACTGGCTCTTGTCTCAATGTGTCAATGCCTAGCCTCTTGGTGTGGTCTGAAACACAAGGTTGGTGGTTCAAGGTCACCAGCCACTCCTTGGAAACCCTATACAAGGTCATTATGAGTCAGAACGGACTCGATGGCATTTAATAACAGCCTCCTAAACTATGTTCAACCCTCCCCTGCCCTCATGTCTAACTTTATTCCACTCAAATGACTCTATATGCAGGAATTATATCCTAGAAACATTGTTAAATAGAGATCTTTTGGAGATCCACTGGAGTTTTACTATTTGTTTCCTTCCTGAACAAAATAAATAGCCAAGAGAAAGGTAGCCAAATTAGAAGGAGCCAACAACATTATGGCTATATAAAATCCACATTTCTTGTGGCACCAAATGATTGTTATACCAATTTAAAGGCAGACAGCAAGTAAGAGTAATGGTTTGCCAACAATGTAATTCCATGGAAGTGGCCATGGAAGGGTTATGATTTGCCTCTTTATTATTAATACCACCTTCCGTTTACTTAGACTGACTCTGGGAAAGAGGGGGGTTGGGAGTAGAGATCCAAAACTGAGACTCCAATGAAGGTATGATTAGTTAATTTTATAGTTTTCAATTACAATGAGAGCTTATTAAAATGAGAATTTATTATAGCTTTTGGAAAGAAGCTGCCTGCTACTGTGGCAATGTTTTCTGGGCCAGCTCTTAGTAAAATTCAGTGCCTTCCAATGTAATGAAGGAGTCATGGTGAGGCGCTCTAGGTTAAGCACTGGACTGCAAGGTTGATTGGAACCACACCCTTGGTGGTTCACACCCACCAATCACTGCTCGGAAATCCTATCCAGGGGTGCTATGAGTTGGAACCCACTAGACTGCACATAACAACAATATGAAGGTTAGAATAACCACAATGTAGAAAGTGTAGAAAGACAAATAATAGTTGTAAGACAAGTGATACAGACATGTTGTCGTTATGTGCCGTGGAGTCGATTCCGACTCATAGCCACCCTGTACAGGGTTTCCGAGGCTATAAATCTTTACGGGAGCAGAAAGCCTTATCTTTCTCCCTCGGAACAGCTGGTAGTTTCAAACTGCTGAACTTGTGGTTCGCAGTCCAATTCGTAACCACTGCACTGCCAGAGCTTCTTGACACAGATATACTGTGAAGTAATCTTTTCAAATACTCTAGCAAATCTTTTACTTACTGCTATTAACATTTAAAAAACAAAAAAGGATAAAAAGATGTCCTCCCATCCATTTCTAGTCCATTCCATAACATGTTCAATGCTGAGTAGATTACCAGATTTTCTTCCAAGTTGTCTCTGGATGGACTTGAACTTCTAATGTGTAGATTACAATCTTGCCTGCCAACTTTCGTACTGCCTCCACCTCCCCTCAACCCAGGATACCATGTTGACACCACGTATAAAAAAGAATCATAGCTACCTTCTATGCCAGAGTAAAACTGTGCCATTGAGTTTCTGAGGCAGTAAATCTTTAGGGAAGCAGACTGCCACATCTTTCTTCTGTGGATGATCAAACTGACTTTAGCCACAAACTGACAACTTTCGGTTAGCAGCAGAGAGTTTAATCACTGTACCTTTAGGGTTCTTATGTTAACAATGTTGTTGTTGGTACGTGCCCTTGAGCAACCCTGTAGAAGCTCCCAAGGAGCGGCTGGTAGATTTGAACTATCAACCTGGTGGTTAGCAGGCCACTGCTTATCCTATAGCACCACATGAGGACTCCATGTTAACAATGTTGTTGTTAAATGCCTTTGAGTCGGTTTGACTAACAGTGACCCTATAGAGGATTTCCAAGGAGTGGCTAATGGATTTGGACTGCCAACCTTGTGGTTAGCAGTCCAGTGCTTATCCTATAGCTCCACACGAGCACTCCATGTTAACAATAGTGTCATCAAGATACTCCATTTTTTTCCTTCATATTTATTTTCAGAGAACACTGAACCAAAGCAAAAGTGACTTTAAAAAATATGTATTAGGTTCACATCATTCATTTCACAAATTGATTATGAAATAAGCAGCAAAAGGAGGTAAGGAGGAAATGATACTTTAGGATCACATGAACATAGAAAATGTTAAGGCTATGAAAAATCCGGTTTAATGAAAACAGTAATGATATACATACCTCCACATATGTTTTCTATCATTATCATTCATTAATGATAATTAATGAATTTATTCATTTTATAAACATTTACTGAGAGTCTATTATATTCCAGTTACTAAACTAGGTACAGAATCCTGGTGTGGCACTGTGGGCTAATGTGCCAGACTGCAAAGTTGGTTTGAACCACAAGGTCAGTGGTTCAAGCTCACCAGCTGCTCCTTGGAAACCCTAAACAGGCTTGCTAGGGGTTTGAAACTATTGATGGCACTTAATAACAACAACAATGCTAGGTACTAGGGAGTGTGATGACTGTAGGATGAACACTGGACTGCAAACCACATGGTTGGTGGATTCGAGCCTACCAGCCAGCCTGAGGGAGAAAAATGAGGCTTCCCACTGCCACAAACACAACCTTGGAGACCCTATTCAGGGTCGCTATGAGTTGAAACCAACTTGACAGCACTTAACAACACGAAGCTAGGTACTGGCCATATACAGATGAATATGATAGATAAGATACAACACTTAATAAAATACATAGCCTAGTACCCATCCAGGGTATGTACTGCAGAAAATACACCTCGGTATAATGAGAGAACTGCAGTTCAGGACGAAGTAGGAGCTGAATGAGAGGCTAGCTTACTGGCGATTGTAGGGTGTTAGAGAAGGATCCTTGAAGGAAATAAAGTTTAATCCAAGATCTGAAGTGGGAGCGGTTGCAGGTGAAGTGGAGGTGAGGATAAGAAAGGTATTTCAAGAGAAGAGGTTATCTTGTTTCAGGACATAAAAGAAACTGGGCGTCAACCAGATTAGGTGACTTTTTCAGCTCCTACCTGTTATCTGACTGGATGGCACTTAACAACAACAACAACAACCTGTTACTTTCAGGTGGAGTAGAAGCAGGAAAGCAGTTTTGTTGTTTTCTGTTTTATTTTGCTTTTGTTTCAAGTCCTGTGGATTTTTCCACTCCTGGTGTGGTGCTGTAAGATTAGCACTGGACTTTGAGCCACAGGTCGGCAGTTCTAATCCACCAGCTGATCATTGGAAACGGTGTCGCTACGAGTCGGAACCGACTCGATGGCACTAAAAACAACAACAACAAAGGAGCCATAGTGTTTCCGGTCACAATTGCATGTCTATGTGCACAGTGGTTAAAAACTTTTAAAGAGCATGCAAAAAAGAGAAATGATACACCCAACAGTTGTTGTTGTTTTTATAGGCTGTGGAGTCGGTTCCGACCCATAACTACCCTGTACAGGATTTCAGTGGCTGTAAATCTTTACGGGAGCAGAAAGCCTCACCTTTCCACTGTTGAACAGCTGATAGTTTCGAACTGCTGACCTTGCTGTTCGCAGTCCAATTCGTAACTACTACGCTACCAGAGCGCCATACAGTAGTGTAAGAGAATATTTGTTCTATGAGTAACCAGAATGATTTAGGAAAACCTAGAGCTATAGTGAGGTTGGCCCAGGATCGGACATTGTTTCGTTCTGCTGTGTATGGGGTCGCTATGAGTCGGTTCCGACTCGATGGCACCTGACAACAACAACAACAAGAGCTATCACTGGTCAACTTTTCTGACACTTCTGCCAAAGTCTAGTACCCATCCAGTATTTGTTTACAAATAATCTCATACACTAGCTCTTAGGGTCCTGAAAGGGTTCTGTAGGACAAGCACTGGGCTGCTAAACACAAGGTCCACAGTTAAAACCCACCAGGCACTCTCGGTAGCCCTATACTGGGTCACTAGAGTCAGAACTGGCTTTATGGCAATTAACAAGAATACCTCCTTCACCATTAGCTATTATTCTGAGAAGTCTTGTTTATTTTTGTCAGTAGCCCTAATATTTAAATGAAATGTCATTTTTTAGCATTATCAATGCCCTTATAATTGTAAAAGAACAAATACTAGTTCCTATAATCCATAGGATTTTGCATGCACAATGGAAATAAATAAAATTTGGATTCTGTCTCTTATAATATGCTTATGCTATGAGTATTCCATCAACTTACTGTAGGGCAATTAGCAACAGATTTAAAATTTATATACTAGACTTTAAAAAAATAATTGGAACAAACAAAGCCCTATGACAGGTAATGATTTAATGAACACCAAAACTGAGTGCACCAAGAATAAGACCCCCATTCCTACCTCGGCTCTTAATGGCTTAAGTCCTTCTCCCTAGATTCCAACATTATTAGTTATCATGCCTTTTCAAAACAACAAACTGCATGTGTGTATATCTGCATCTTTATCTTTATTTTTGTCATAAAAATATACATGTGCATATGGATATATATTACTTTCACCATACTCTGCTTTTTCAATAAAAAATATATTGGATATAGTTTCAACTTAGCACATATAGATTTGTTGTTGTTGGTGGTGGTGGTGGTATGCCGTGGAGTGGGTTCCATGGAGTGACCCTGTATAGGGTTTCTGAGGCTGTAAATCTTTAAGGGAGCAGAAAGCTTCCTCTTTCTCCCATGGAACTGCTGGTAATTTTGAACTGCTGAAGTTGAGGTTAGCAGCCCGACTTGTAACCACTATGCTACCAGAGCTCCTTGTTGTTGCTGTAGGCATTGAGTCAACACCAAATCATAGCGGACCTTATGCACAGCAGAACGAAACACTGCCCGATCACGGGCCAACCTCTCTACTGTTGCCATGTTTGAGCCCATCAACGTTGCCACTTGGCCAATCCATCTCGCTGGGGGTCTTCCTCTTTTTCTCTGATCCTCCACTTTACCAAACATGATATCCACCTCCAGCAACTGTTCCCTCCTGACAATATGTCCAAAGTATGAGAGACGAAGTTTGACCATCTTGGCCTCCAAGGAGCACTCTGGCTGCACTTCTTCCAAAATGGATCAATTGGTTCTTTTGGCAGCCCATGGCACTTTCAATATTCTCCTCCAACACCGTAACTCAAAGGCATCAATCCTTCTACAGTCTTCCTTATTCACTATCCAGCTTTCGCATGCATATGAGGTTATTGAAAATACCATGGCTTGGGTCAGGCGCACCTTAGTCCTCAAGCTGACTTCTTTCCATCAAGTCTGCTCCGACTCATAGTGACCCTATGAACAACAGTACCAAACACCACCCAGCCCTACACCATCCTCACAATTGTTGTTACGCTTGAACCTATGCTGCTGTCATTGTGCCAATCCATCTTGTTAGTGGTCTTTCTCTTTTTTGCTGATCATCCATTTTACCAACCATGATGTCCTTCTCCAGGGACTGGTCACTCCTGATAATATGTCCAAAGTATCAGAGAAGAAGTCATGCCACCCTGGCATCTAAAGAGCAGGTTGTACTTCTTCCAACACAGTTTTGTTTGTTCTTCTGGCAGTCCATGGTACTTTTAATATTCTTCTTGTACACAATAACTCAAATGCATCAACTCTTCTATGATCTTCTTTATTCACTGTCCAACTTTCATATGCAAATGAGTAGACTGAAAATAATACGGCTTGGGTCTGGCTCACATTAATACTCAAACAGGTATTTTGCTTTTGAACACTTTAAAGAGGTCTTGTGCAGCAAATGTTGTTTGATTTCTTGACTGCTGCTTCCCTGAGTGTTGACTGTGGATTCAAGTAAAATTAAGTCTTTGACAACTTCAATATTAATCTCCATTTATCATGATGTTATTTATTGGGCCAGTGAGTTGTGAAAATTTTTGTTTCCTTTACACACTGAGGTACGATCCCGTAATGAAGGCTGTTGGTCTTTGATCTTCATCGGTAGATATTTTAGGTAATCTTGGCTGGGTACAGCTAAGAAGCAGAAGGCCATGGAAGAAAAGGAACAAGGAGAAGAGGGTGGAGATGGGACTTCTGGTGACACCAAGAAGGAGAAGAAATCTCTAGCCTCTGATGTGAGTGAGGATGCTGCGGCTGACTATCAGCAAAGGTATGGAAGGGCTCATAGACATCAAGAACCCCAACCGGGTAGCACAGACAACCAAAAAGGTCACACAACTCGATTTGGATGGGCCAAAGGAACTTTCCAGGAGAGAACAGGAAGAAATTGAGAAGCAGAAAGCAAGAGCGGTACATAAAAAGGCTGGCAATCGTCCAGAATCAGTGGGTGGAGGCCACCAGGAAGAAGGAAAAAGAGAGGAAATCAAAAGATGAAATCAAAAGCTGTCCCTGAACAAGGAAAGGTGGCTGCAGGGAAAGGAGATCCTGGGGGCGGAGCCTGCTGCCAGGACCTCCATGTGTGGTCAGCCCTGGGCCCTGGGCCCCTGCAGCAGGCTCTCATGGCTAGGAGCCTTCCCATCCCCCCTGATCTTCATCTTGTCACAGACATGTTTTGATGCAATGGTGCGAGGGGAGTGGGGGGTGGGGGGGAGGCTGGGGCAGGGAGTGGTTGCTGTCTTTAAATGTCCTTCTCTTTGTGGAGTTAGGAGCCCTTGGGTGGGGGTGGGGTACTGGGAGGTAGGGTATGAAGAGGTTTTCTTCTTCCAGTAGCTTGCATGATAGTTAGGATTGTGCCCAGGGCAGCTGCTACCAGCTAATGAGACCCAGCCCCAGTCTGTGTTGCCTGGGTGCAGGCTCAAGAGAGGGACTGTCTTCTGGGAGCCAGAGCTCTGGCTCCCTGGCCAGTCCCTTGACTGAGGCCTCCTTTCCCTCCTTCCTTGCCCCCTTCCCACCCACCTGGCCAGGGCCCATTTTTAACCCGAACCCTCAATCATTTCAAGAAACCTGTTTACTGTGCGGCACCCAGGTAAAACATGTTCCACAAATTCAATTTGTAGATTTGGCAGATTAAACCTGCCATTATCATTATAAAACAAAAACACAACTTCCAGAAGTACGGTGGCTAAATTCCACATGTCCCATATGGTCTTTACCATAGGAAAACTGCTGACCTGCCAGTTGTTGCAGCAAGCAAAGTTGTATCATCTGCAGGTTGTAGGCTGTTAATGAATCTTCCTTTGATCCTGATACTAGATTCTTCTTCATATAATCCATCTTCACAGATTATTGATCAGTATACAGACTGAATATATGCAGTAAAAAGATACAACCTTGGCACATAGCTTTCCTGATTTTAAACCATTCAATATCCCCTTGTACTAATCAAGCAACTGCTTCCTGGTCTATGTTCAAGTTCCTTATGAGCACAATTCAGTGTTCTGGAATACACATTCTTCACAGTGTTAGCCATAGCTTGTCATGATCCATGCAATTGGCAGCCTTTGCATAGTCAATAAAGTACAAATAAATATCTTTCTGGTAGTCTTTGCTTTTAGCCAAGATCCATCTAATGTTAGTAGTAATAACCTTCATTTCACATCTTCTTCTGAATCTGGTTTAAATTTCTGGAAGTTTCCTGTTGCTATACTATTGGAGTCATTTTTGAAACAGCTTCAGAAAAATTGTATTTACATATAATATTAATGGTATTATTTGGCACTGTGGAACAAAGCATTAGACTGTAAGGTTGGTTTGAACCACAAGGTCGATGGTTTAACTTACTCCTTGGAAACCCTATATAGGGTCACTATGTTGTTGTTGTTAAGTGCCGTCGAGTCGGTTCCGACCCATAGCGACCCTGTACAGGGTTTCCGAGGGTGTAAATCCTTACGGGAGTAGAAAGCCTCATCTTTCTCCCGCAGAGCGGCTGGTAGTTTCGAACCACTGACCTTAAGGTTCGCAGCCCGATTCGTAACCACTACGCTACCAGAGCTCCTTGAGTAGGAACCAAATCAATGACACTTCTACCACCACAACAACTGGGTCACCTCTCTTTAGAAGGGGAACAGATATGCATCTCTTCCAATTGGTGGCCAGGTGACTGTCTTTCAAATTTCTTGACACAGAAAAGTGAGCACGTTCAGTGTTCCATCAGTTTGTTAAAAGGTTCCAATTTGTATTCCACCAGTTCCTGTAGCCTTGTCTGTCTTTCTCAATCCAGCTTTAGGGTCTGGCAGTTCCTTGTTAATGTACAGTTGCAACCATTTTTTGAGTTATCTTCAACAAAATTTTACTTGAATGTGACATTAATGGTATTGTTTGATAATTATTGCCACATTCTGTTGGGTCACCTCTCTTCGGAATGTGTACAGATATGGATCTCTTCCAACGTGATGGGCAGGTAGCTCTCTTCCAGATTTCTTGGGATAGCTGAGTGGGTGCCTTCAGTTCTGCTGTTTTGAGGAGCTAGCAGAAATCCCTACTAAAATAGCAAGTTTCATTCCTATAAGATTGACAACTATCACATTCATTTCACTAAAAAAAATGCCAAATATTAACTTCAGAAAATTACATTTTTCCAAAGGAGAAAAATCATGCCTTAAGATCAGTACGTGCTGAGTCATTATTCATAAAGAAATATATTCACCTGTATAATAAATTGAAATATACTACAAGAGTTTATGAAGCTAACGGATTATCTTTATTTTTTACTAAACTTACAAACTTTCAAAGAAAACACAGAAAAAATTTTATAACTTAATTACACATTATTTCTTTTTTTATGCAAAACTAAGAATCATGGGAATATTTCTAGAAGTGGTCATGTGAGAATGTTAAGTCAGCATTTATTAATGACTGATTCAAACTAAATAGCAGTAGTGAATCAAGGTGAGGAGAAGCAGAGATCTCTTCATGCTGAACACAGGAAAAACAAGGCTTATTCTACAACTAAAAGTTAGAACAGCAGCTTTTTAAAGAAAATTATAAAAGACCATGTGCTTTTAGCATAATTCCATCTGTTTTCCCACTCAGAGTTCTTTGACACTCTGAATCTGTGAAGACAATTGATGGTATGTTTTCTTCTTTTTCCTCTTGGAATGAAGTTGGGAAGGGCTACGGGAGGGTTGGTGGAGAAAACGATGATGACTCTTTTAAGGGTGACACTCTGGGAAGTGCAGGTAACAGATATCCAACCACTGAATGGGAGAGGAGCATGGCATTTATTGACACTTGTTTAAATTCAAAACCCAAATCACTGGCTCATCAAAAAAGTTCTTGGCATTATAACTCTACACTTTTAAATAAAGCCTACGCATAGTTAACGCAATAATGTACCACAACTTTTCCACCTTTAAGATTTGTATTCTCCAACTCTAGAACTGAAAGCATTTATACTCAACAACCTAATCAGTAGGACAATTTATAAGAGAAAATACAGCAAGCTGTCATTTGCCAGATATACTTTTCCAAATTGTTAATTATATCATGTTAAAGGAAACAATACAAAATCACCAGGAACTAAATTCAGTATGATTTGTTGTTGTTATTAAATGTCATTGAGTTGGTTCTGAATCATACTGACCCTGTATAGGGTTTCCGAGGAGCCACTGATGAGTCTGAACCAGCGACCTTGTGGTTCAAACTGACTTTGTGATACAGTGCTTATCCTATAGTGCCACACCAGAGCTCCTCAATATAGTTTGTCATCTATTTAAAGAGGGCAAAACCCAAACATTTAAAAAATTTTATTTCTTCAAATTAAATCTAAATTACAAATTATGATTCTTTCTCCAGGATTGTACTATGGTGAGTCAAAAATTATCCACACTCCAGTTATATTAAAGTGCTCATCCACAACCAAGGTTGATGACAAACATTGAGCGTGCATGTGAAATGATTCTGTCGAATAGAGAAGTGACAGTGGATTATGTGGCAAATCATTTACAAATCAGCTATGGTTCTGCCTATGAAATAGCCCATGCCAGACTTTTGTTTCAAGAAGTTAATGTGAGATGGGTACCAAAACAACTTACAGAAGAGTTTGGACATATGCAAACAAAATTAGGACCAATATTCAAAGGAAGTTCAAAGTATCTGTAAAAAGTCATTACTGGAGATGAGACATGGATTCATCACTATAAGCCTGAGAGTAAAGAGCAGAGTATGGAATGGAAACATCAAAACATTCAAAAGTCAACCATCAGCTGGAAAACTGATGCTTACAGTTTTCTGGGATTCTCAAGGGCCAGTACTGGAATGGTATCAGGAAAAACGTTCAACAATTAACAGTGCTTCTTATAGTGAGATGCTCACTAAAGAGCTGAAGCCTAAACTTTGGATAAAACCCAGAGAACTGCAATCCAAGGGCCTTGTGACCTTACGTGACAATGCACATCCTCGTACCTCTGCCCACACTGTTGACACTCTGCAAAAATATCATTCTGAGGTCTTAAAGAATCCTCCCTAAAGTCCTGATCTTACTTTATTGGACTTTCACCTGTTTGGTCCCCTGAAAGCAGCCCTTCAAGGACCAAGATTCACCTCTGTTGAAGAAGTGAAGACAGTAGTGCCTTCCAGCTCAGCCTAAAACATTTTTAAATAGGGAATACAAAAGCTTGCCATATGGACAAAGTGCATTGAAAAGCAAGGCGATTATGTCAAAAAATGATGTATTTGTCTTTTCTAAAAGTTGATTAAAATAAATTCTACAGCCCACCATCTTCAGCCTATAATTGACTGGAATGCCTGAAAGGGGTTCTAGAGCTTGCCCAGTGAAATAGGCTTCTTCCAGAGCCTTTGTAGTGTATAGGAATTTAGGTGCAATCCTGAGGCCCATATAGAACCTTCTGAGGTAGAATATCCCCACTTGAAAGGACATGAAGATCAGCCTGGAGTAGATAGAGGAACAGAGGATACTTCTTGTAAGAAAGACCAGCAGGAAAAATCCAAAACAAAAATGGAAGTCTGATTGGCTACTACACGAACAAGCAAGTTGTTTGCTGGGGAGGCATCAAGGCAAGTAATCAAATACCTTCAGGAGAAATCCCCTCCAAGATTTAAACTAAAAAGGAACACACTAGCAGGCATGTAAGCTTGCTGGTGACCATGTTGGTTTATTGATGAGTGGAAGTGGGGGAAAGGCAATAATGAAAATAAGGGCTGAGTTCATTCATGTCCCATAGACTCCTCTTGACCTGGAGATGAGAGAAGAGGAAGGAATAGTTGGTCTGAAGTGTGGTGAATCTGGGGACACCTAAGCCTATAGACAAGACATTGCCATGGAGGGCTAGAGCTGAGAGTGAAGCATCCAGCTGATATGAAGTGAGGGGAGATGCACAAGAATTCCCAAACTTGCAGATAGTACCCATTTGGCCTAGCTTCGATGACTTGAACAGAACTTGACCAGAGGAAGATAAAGAAATTTGATAAAGGAAACAAGTGTAAATTGCTACAATTTGATGAACTTGACCTATAATTATGGATGTAGTTTAAAATACCAACTGAGAGGGAAGGATTCTTCTTAACAAGGATCAAACCTATCCCCTCTGTACACAGGGTTGATAGTGACAGGCAATTTAGACATTGGCTACCTAAAATTGGGGGTTGAGGGGTTGTGGTGGTAGTAAT
>NW_006408637.1:729769-732993 GCF_000296735.1 Chrysochloris asiatica | reverse complement strand
TTACCTTAGTTTAAGCTACTTGGTCAGGATTCCTTGTGTAGCCCTCTAAGATAAACACTGAACTAGTAACCAAAAGGTTGGAGGTTCAAATCCAGCAGCCACTTCTTGGAAATTCTCTGTATGGTTACTATGAGTTAGAACTGGTTCGACGGCACTTAACAACAAAGCTACCTGGTCAGTCATGTTGTCAGAGTGAAAAAGTGACCTGTCGCATTATACAGAAAAGCCCCAGGGGTACAATAGTTAAGTGCTGAACTGCTGTTGTTGTTGATAAGTACCGTGGAGTCAGCTCCGACTCATAGTGACCCTGCACAGGGTTTCTGAGGCTGTAAATCTTGACAGGAGCAGAATGCCTCATCTTTCTCCCGCAGAACCCCTGGTAGTTTTGAACTGCTGACGTTGAGGTTGGCAGGCCGACTTGTAACCACTATGCTGTTTACAGGGGAGAATGACCTGGCAATCTGCTGGAGAGAGCCTAGGATACATTATGGGGCAATTCTATTCGAACCCACAGGCTCGTTATAAGTCAGAACTGACTTGACATTGTACAACAACAATGTTGAATGATGCAAATGCTTACACATTTTACTGCTAACTAATAGATTGGAAGTTCAAATCCACCCAGATGTATTTGGGAAGAGAGGACTGGAGGACAACTCCAAAATATCATTGAAAAGCCTGCAGAGTACACTTCTACTGCGACACTCATGGGTTGTCGTGAGTCAGAATCAACTCAATGGAGATTCGTTTGATTTTTGTTAGCATGACACAGTTCCTAGTTTGGTTGTGGAAGAGAAGATGAGCACAATGCAACAAATGGCAAAGAAAGAAAAGACCACCACGTAGGGACACTGCTAAGCCAAGCGTCTTCAATACCACATCGGGCATTCTGCTAGAGCATCTAATTGTGTTGAAAACTGCTTTGTATGTTGAGAGTCATTTAAACTCCTCATCCTGTCATTCTGGACTCCTAACTTGTATCTCCTCCTTCCAGCTTGAGTTTAAATTTTGCTCTACATATACCCAATGCTGGAGCCAGAATGAACAACTCATCAGTTTATAAATGTCTTATGCCATTTCCAGAATTTTGCTTTTCCTTATGCTTTCCCATCTGCCTGGAAAGTTCTCTCTGTTACCTTAATGACCTCCAGAGAAAACAGAGCTTATGCTTTCACTAATGGACTGAGGGGTGGGACCCACATCTCAGACATCACTGTCATCAGTACCTGAAATGCACAGGTGAGCCTATCATGTTGTTCAATACTAGTATGCATTCGTTCATAGTATAATTAAAGACAATTTATAAAAGATCAAATCTCCATGTTATATTCTAATAGTATTGTCAGATATCCGTAGAAAAAACTTGTAGGAATCTACAAAAACCGAATTAGATTTGAAAAGAACAAATCAAATTCCAAGAAGAGATTGATTTCTTCAGAGACCTTAGCTCAGCTTTCTTTTTCCGTATTCTCTACATCGCAGTGGCTCCTAATACAACACTACAAGTTACTTACACATTTTCTTTGTTGTTGTTGTTATGTGCCGTGGAGTCGGTTACGACTCATAGTGACCCTGTACAGGGTTTCCGAGGCTGTAAATTTTTACGGGAGCAGAAAGCCTCATCTTTCTCCCGCAGAACAGCTGGTAGTTTCGAACTGCTGACCCTGAGGTTCGCAGCCCGATTCATAACCACTACGCTACCAGAGCTCCCTTACACATTTTCTTTAGGAAGCATAAATATCTATGGACACATAGAGGTCCAAGATAGTTAAGGCCTACGCATTTGAAACATTGTAACAATGGAACGCTTTAAAGATAAAACAAAAAAACAACAAAAAAAAACTGAATATAACCTAAATTGTTATTTTTACATGCCATCAAATCAGTTCTGACTCACAGTGACCCTGAATTGGGTTTCTGAGGAGCAGCTGGTGGATATGAACTGTTGAACTTGTGTTTCGGAGTCCAGTGCTGGTCCTACAGCACACCACACCAGGAGTCCACACTCCAAATAGATGTATATTTATAGGAAAATTATAGCCATGTGTTATTTCTTACTCTTAATTAAATTAAATATCTGATAAGATGCCCCAAATATAATGTTATAAATATTTAACAAAAATAGCAACACTAATTCAAGTGTTTATTTCCTATATTCAGATATATTGTAGACCCTACTTGGGAAAACACTGCTTGAAAGAAAGTCTCAAATAAAAAGTTTAGATTCTTTCTTTCACAAAAGAACACAAGACTTAAAAAAAGAGAGAGGATTTTTAAAAATCAAATTTCCATTAATAAAAATCAAGACCATTCTGTTCACTCATATGCTTCCTAATATTTTCATTATCAGTATTTCTTCATTTCTGTTATTTCAACTCTGATTCTACATCAGAAGGAATTTGCCCACAGGTACTCCTGTCAGTACTTTCAGCATCCATTTACCAGCAGTTAGCTACTGCCCTTCATTCTATGCACATAAAATGAATCAGGAACAATCCTTGCCTTGGATTGGTTGGTCTGGTGTGAAATGGTGTAGTAAGTTAACAAGATGTGGCCAGCGTAATACTAGAACCAAACTGTGGCTTTGATGGTGCTTTTGGTTAGTGAATGAGGCAGGCATAAAAGACTCTAACATCCCAGCTCCTCCTTGTATAGCTTGGGTTATTAAAGTGACTTTTTTTTTGTTTTCCGTATGCCAGGTAGATAAAACACAATTGATCTTGGAAAATGCTGTGATTGCAATCTATGTATAGAACATGCCTAGCACAATGCTTGACAAAGAGTCTGCATTCAATAAAGGACACACAGTGTCTATAAAGGAGACAGTGAATCATGATTGAACATGTGTGCAAATTGATGCCAGGCAAAAAGGAACTCAAAATATGGCTAAGTATCTACTACCTGTGGAACTTAGCCAAATACTTAATATCTTTAAGCCCAAATTTTCTCATCTATAAAACAGGAAATGGTAACTACGAGGATAAAATAAAATAATACTAAGTACCTAGAACTGGGCCTGATATCTAAGTAAGTGAATGGATCATATTATATTAGGATGTAATGACATTATATAGCTATATTAGCATCAAAATGATATGAGTCATTATTTTCAAACTGGGCCTTACTGTTGTAGTTAGGTGCTGCCAAACTGGATCCAAGTCACAGCGACCCTATGAACAACAGAGAGAACACTGACCGAGTTTGGCCATCCTCACAACTGTTTG
>NW_006408637.1:728165-728749 GCF_000296735.1 Chrysochloris asiatica | reverse complement strand
GGACTGTGGTTGAACTCAGCCCACATCTTCATTACTGCCTTCCCCCCTCTTCCACTCACCAGTAGACCAATATGGTCGCCAGCAAGCTTACATGCCTGTTTGTGTGTTCTCTTTGAGTTTCACTCTTAGAGCAACTTGATTGCTTGCCTTGATGGCTTCCTGCTGAACAGCTTGCTTATTCTTGTAGTAGCCAGTCATGCTGACTCTTTATTTTGGTTTTTTCCTGGTTATCTTTCTTTGAAGATGTATCTTCTGTTGCTCTAGCTGTTCCAGGCTGATCTGCTTGTCCTTGCTAGTAGGAATGTCACACCTCATAAGATTCTGGATGGGACTCAGGATTCCACCTAAGGTCCTATACTCTACAAAGGCTTTGCAAGAGGCCTATTTCACTGGACAAGTTCTAAAACCCCTTTTAGGTATTCCAATCAGCTATAGGCTGAAGACGGGCTTACAAGTTTTCTCTAATCATGTTTCCCAACATTCTTTTCTATCCCACTCAAGTGTCTATTTTATAATAGTAGGCAAAGGAAACCAATATTCATAAGACAGTCAAGCATTTTAGTATTATTTATCCTCTTCAAACT
>NW_006408637.1:710480-724925 GCF_000296735.1 Chrysochloris asiatica | reverse complement strand
GATTATTTGCCCAGCATACTGATTGAATAAGTATGATGAAAGGATACAACCCTGATGCACATCTTTCCTGATTTAAATCATCAGCATTCCCATGTTCTATTTGAATGACTACCTCTTAATCTCTGTACAGGTTCCTCATGAGCAAAGTTGTTTTGGGATATCTGTTCTTTGTAGTGTTATCCATAGCTTGTCATGATCCACACAGATACAAGCCTTTGCATAATGGAAAAAGCACAGGTAAACATCTTTCTGGTATTTTCTGCTTTTAGTTAATATACACCTGACATCTGCAATGATATCCCTAGTTAAACATCCTAGTCTGAATCCGTCTTAATCCTCTAGCAGTTCCTTCTTTCTATATTGCTGCAGCCATTTTTGAGTTACCTTCAGAAAAATTTTACTTACATGTGATATTAATAATAGTTTGATGACTTCCACATTTCAGTGTGCTACCTATCTTTGAAATACTGACAAATATCATACCACTTCCAATCAGTTTTCCAGGTAGCTGTCTTCCAAATTTATAGGCATACATGAGTGAGTAAATGTAAAGAAATGTAAAGAAAACAAAAATCCTCATCATTGGACCAATAAATAATATTCATATAAATGGAGAAAAGATTGAAGTCATCAAAGACTTCATTTTGCTCAGATCAACACTCATGGAAGCATCAGTCAAGAAATCAAATGACATATTGCATTAGGGAAATCTGGTACACAAGTCCTCTTTAAAGTGTTCAAGAGAAAAAATACCAGTTTGAGGACTAAGGTGTGCCTGACCGAAACCATGGTATTTTCAATAGCCACATAAGCATGTGAAAATTGGATAATGAATAAGGAAGACTGTAGAAGAGTTGATGCCTTTGAGTTACGATATTGGAAGAGAATATTAAAAGTACCACAGACTGTCAGAAGAACAAACAAATCTGTGTTGGAAGAAGTACAGCCAGAATGCTCCTTAGAAGCTAGGATGGCCAGATTTCATCTCTCATATTTCAGACATATTATCAAGAAGGGCCAGTCCCTGGAGAAGGGCATCATACTTGGTAAAGTAGAGGGCCAGTGAGAAAGAAGAAGCCCCCCCCCCAATAAGGTGGATTGGCACAGTGGCAGCAGCAATGGGCTGAAACATAGCAGGGAAGCATAGCAATGACTGTAAGGTTGGCATAGGACTGGGTTGTGTTTTGTTCTGTTGTACATAAGGTCACTATGAGTTGGTATTGCCTAACAATGACAAAAATGCTATTATAACTACCAAGAAAAAGGTTTCAGCACAAATGCCAACTAAACTTGAGAGATAAATCTAAAACCTGTGTAAGTTATTTTTAGCTTAAAGCATATCATATGTACATATAATTGTATTTTATATATTTTTAAGTTATCTTCTATACAGTATACTGAGTAATTTTGTATCTGTCATCAGTTTTGATAGCATCATCTGCCAGAAAAGTGAAATTTAAAGTTATTTTTACACATACACTCCAAGTAACTGTAAAAGTGTGAATGTTGACTTTTTTTATATCCTTGGGATGCATTATATTATAAAAGCAAAACAAAAAAGTTATTTATGGCCTGGCATAGAAGATAAGAATAAAAAAACTTTTCTTTTTTATTTTGATGATTATGAGCTTTAACAATTATGCCTTTAGAAACAAATCCATTATTGGTAACAACAATTGGTCCCTGCTAATAGACTAACCTTGTATAACCCAGTGCACATTTTCTATGTGTTCAATTATATGAAAAAAAAAAAAGGAAAATAGTTCTGTTCTGGTAAAAGTGCTTATAGGAAGCTAAAATGAAAGCATACTAAGTTCTCAAATTTAGTTAAAAACCAAAAAGGCTGTTGCTGACCCTGACTCATGGTGATTCCATGTTTTAGAAAGTTAAACTGAGCTCTTTAACGTGAACATGTCTGTAATGTTTGCAGAATCAGCTCCCCAGGCTTTCTTCCACAGTAATTCTGGATGGAGTGAAATTGTCAACCTTTAGATTAGTAGTGGAGCCCAAACCAACTACCCTAACCACAGACCTTCAAATATAGTAAATCACCCCAATTATAATCCCTGTTGTTGTTGTTGTTGTTAAGTGCCGTCGAGTCGGGTCCGACCCATAGCGACCCTGTACAGGGTTTCCGAGGGTGTAAATCCTTACGGGAGTAGAAAGCCTTATCTTTCTCCCGCAGAGCGGCTGGTAGTTTCGAACCGCTGACCTTAAGGTTCGCAGCCCGATTCGTAACCACTACGCTACCAGAGCTCCTTAATTATAATCCCTACTCACAATAAATTAATTGCATTTCATATCTCAGAGAAATGACAAACATATTCACAATATTTTACCAGCAAAATATATGCCGGGACCAGAACATCAACATATAACTACATTAAACATAGTTTTAAGAAACAAACAAACAATTCTGTTCAGCTATCAAAGAAATAGTATTACTAGGAGTTGAAGTCAGCAGGCTCATCAGAGGGTTGATTCTCCAGCCCCATCCCCATTTGCTTTACTTACTTATCTTTGCAGATGAGAAAAGTATGAGAACGCTGAGAAAAGTACTGAAGAAAATGTAGGAAGAGCGTAACCAATGAAGATGTCCTCAGAGGAGACAGGAAGACGTGGACTAGGCTTGGGCCCTAATGCCAGAGGAAAGGCAATACGTTTGCATAGACATGGTGAGATGCCTGCGAATCAACCAGAGCTAGCACCTGAAGAGCACATGCTATGGAGGAATTATTTGATGCATTTATGGAGACAAACATGTGTAAAGCTTTATGGACACGGAATCTACATTAAACATACACAGAATAGAAGGCAAATAGATATAAAGGTATCATGGATACTTGTAAAAAATAAATAAGAAATAGCATCAGCTTCTACAAACTGTCACCTTTAAAGTATGTCCCCAAGAGACAGCTTGGAGTTCAAATGAAATTATCTTCTGTGTATTTTATTGTTGTTGTTGTTGTGTTCTGAGTCATAGCAATGTTGTATGGTGTTTACGAGGAACAACAGTGGGTTTGAACCACTGGCCTTATGGTTAGCAGTCTAGTGCTTATCCTACAGCATCACACCAGGATTTCAATGTATATTTACCAAAAATGTATCCATTTACATATTTGCCCTCCCTCTCCCGCCCCCTGACCAGATACTGAGTGGATTCTGACTCCTAGGGAACCGACCTGTTTTCCAGAGTTGCAAATCTTTAAAAAGAGGTGAAAGCCTCCTCTTTCTCCTGAGGAGTTACTGGTGGATTTGAGCTGTTGACGCTGTGCTCAGCAGTCCACTACACCATATGAAGTCATATATGTTGTTGTTATGTGCTGTCAAGTCGGTTTCAACTCATAGTGACCCTAAATAGGGTTTCTGAGGAGCAGCCGATGCGTTTGAACTGCCGACCTTATAGTTCAAACTGACCTCACGATCCAGCACATTATCCTGCAGTGCCACACCAGGGTATACATTATAATGCTTTCATTATGCAATAAAAGGAAAAATATGCATGTGTTAGAGGGCACAGTTACTCCAAGCATACCACTAGGCCTATCTTCCATAGTGTTACTGGGTGGATTTGAACAACCAACCTTTCAGTTAGTAGTCTAGTTCAAACCATTTGTGTAATCTAGGGACCTTAATCAATTTCCAGCTCTCTGAAACAGGTTGGCTAAATAGACATCAAGCAACATAACGAAGAAGAACATCTATAAACAGATATTAAGCAAGCTAGAAGCAGATAAACTTTCAAGTTCTGATAATGTATAAAATATGTATTTTTAGCTATTTTATATTGGTTAGTAATGTAATCCCGGAGTCCTGGTGTGGCGCTGTGGGTTAATGCACTGGACTGCAAGGTCAGTTGAACTGCAAGGTTGGTGGGTCAAGCTTACCAGCCACTCCTTGGAAACCCTATACAGGGTCACTATGAGTCAGAACTGACTGAACAGCACTTAACAACACCAACAATGTAGTTCCAGAGGTGGCTCACCCAGAGATCCCATCAAGAGAATCTGCATAGTTAACTGGCAAGCACACTCCTCTCTACCAGCCCAAGGCCTCTCCTACATCTCCCCTACTACTCCCAGCATGTCAGGGAACAAAAGTCAGGCTTTTCCTGCCCAACACTTTGCCTGGACCTGGCCAAGACTCTCCCAAACCCCACTGTGGTCTTAGGCTCTTCTTTTCTCATCAACCTTCTTGCCTCTTTCTTGTCACAGGTGTCAGAACAGCACCGAAATCAGCAGGCCCTCTCCGCCAATAAACCTCTTGTGCATCAATTCGGTTCTGATGTCTGCTTCCAAGTTGAAACATCTTTACTCATGAGAATAACACTCTTAACTGTTTCAGAGATTGTCTGAGAATGCATAATTATTACCTTGTGCAATAGAATGCATCATTTATATCTTACTAACTCCTTCTGTTATAGGAAGATTTTTAATAGTCAAGCTTGTTCATTCATATGGGATTCTATTAATGCTTATTATAGAGAAAAACAAGTAGGACGCATTTGATTTCTAATGACATGACACGTTTTGCACAACAAATTATAAACAACTAACCACTCCTTGTAAACCTTACACAGGGTCACTGTGAGTCAGAAACGAATCAACAGCACTTAACAACAACAATAGCTCTGCAATTTTTAATACAAGATATAGCTCTGCAATTTTTAATACAAACATAGATATTAGTATATACAGTAGCATATATTTAGATGAAATCACCTCCTTTGAAATCATCTAATTTGGTTTTATTTGATTGAAAACAGTTATTCTAGCTTAGCTTTTGGGCTAGCAAGGAATCCAAACCTATGTATTATTCTGAATTACCTAAAGCTGCATATTGATAAACATTGTGAGATAGCAATAAAAGATTACTAGATAAAACATTTTTGATTTCTCATTTCCTAACAGTCAAGCAAAAATGAAAAGGAAATGTTAAATTACCTTCATGATCGCATATTAAGCTTGAAATTTTAAGAGCTGAACTGATTCTTTGTCCTCCTAGTCTCTCTTATCATCCCACACAGTTTAATTAGAATCAAGCCTAAATACAGAAAGAATATGTTTCATCTTTTTAACTTTACTGCATTGTGATAGAGGAATGCTGTCAGCTATTAATCTAGAATTCTGATGCAATTTATACTTCCTCTGGATAATGAATTTGACATATCCATTAATGCTGTTTTCAGACATCAGGCAGTAGACTCTGATTTCTTCTGCATCGTTACAGTTGTTTTACATCTGGGTGAAACATCTTGGCTTCAGTTAAAATTGGTATTGGAAAGAAGAGGGGGGAAAAAAAAAGAGTGAGCTGATACAGCCTGATGAACTCGACCTATACCTATGGAGCAGTGACTCAGAGGGAACACATCCTCGCAGCAAGAAACATTCACACACACCCCACACACACAGAGTGGACGGAGAAGGGCAGCTTGGACATTGGATACTCAAACGGGGAGGGGAAAACTACAAAGGCAAGAAGTGACTGGCTTACAAGCTCTCAAGAGGGAACCTGGTGCTAGGGAGCATGGCGGAAGGCAGAATCTCCAGTAGGTACTATTCAATCTGTCTGGGCGGAGATGATGAAAGGAGATACAGATGGGTAGCTGGGGATACTGTAGTGAATAATGCTTATCAGGATGGATTATGAGGGTTGGAAATGCAAAAGTAGAAGTTCTGTAACAAGGAAGGGAGTGATTAATTCTCCAGGTTAGGAGCGGAGGTCTCTGGGACCATCAACGGAGAAGAGCCGAGAGCGGGACCCTACCCAGAGAAACAGAGATGCCTGACATGGAGACAGAGATGATGAAGTGGAGTGATGAAGCGACTGGGGACTTTGGACCCAGAGAGGGAAAGGGACTGTGGGCCGAAAACTGGGGGGAGGAGAGGGAAATGTAGGGGGCAGGTTTCTGAGATATACCCTTTGGGTGGTTGATGATGCATGGAGGGGATTGGAACCATGGCAGTGAGATGATATGTGATGGAATGAATTTAAAACTAAAGTTCTCCCATGTAAACTATCATAATTTTCCAAAAAAAATTGGTATTGGAAGTGTTTTGTCGTTAGGAGCCATCAAGTCAGTGCAGACTCATAGTAACCCTAAGCACAGCAGAAGGAAACAGCACCGGATCCTGTACTATGCTCACAAGGGGCATGCTTAAATCTACTGCTGCTGCCACTATTTCACTCCATCTTATTGTTACAGCTTAACTTTAACAACATATTCTATGTACTCTTTTAAGTGTTCTGCTTGAATTCATTTATTCTCCATGACACCTGTGAAGGATTACTATTATTCCTTTACATCAAGGAGGAAACTGAGACACAAGAGCTGAAGGAAGCTGACCATGGTCAGGCAGACTGTCAGGGGCAGAGCCAAAATCTGAATCCGAGCAGTTGGCCCATGATCCTGTGCTCTTACCACTAAGAGATGACAGCTCTCCATGTTCCTAATTGGACAGGACTCTTTTTGTTTTAATACTCCTTCTTGGTATTATCTAATATATTGTTGTTAAGTGCTGTCGAGTTGGTTCTGACCCATAGAAGCCCTGTATAGGGTTTCTGAGGAGAAGCTGGTAAGCTTGAACTGCCAGTCTTGTGGTTCAAATCAACTTTGCAGTCCAGCGCCTTAACTCGCAGTACCATACCAGGATTCCACTAAGTGATATAGTGACAATTATGTCTGAAATTATAAAATATTGGTTGTTTTCTTTTCGTTCCGGTGTGTTTGTTTGCTTCGTTGGGTATTCACACGCCTACAGTATGCTATTGTTGTGAGGTGGCATCTAGTCAGTTCCGACTCATAGTGACTCTATGCACAACAGAACAAAGCACTGCCGTCTCCTCACAATTATTGCTGCACTTGAGACCACTGCTGATGTCATTGTGCCAATCCATCTCTTTGGGGGTCGTTCTCTTTTTCAGTGACCCTCTACTTTACCAAGCATGATGTCCTTCTCCCAGAACTGGTCCCTCCTGATAACATGTCCAAGTATGAGAAACGACGTCTTGCCATCCTTTCTTCGAAGCAGCATTCTGGCTGTGTTTCCTCCAACTGTTCTTCAGACAGTCCATGGTACTTTCGATATTCTTCTCCAACACCTCAAATGCATCAATTCTTCTATGGCCTTCCTTATTCATTGTCCAACTTTCACATGCTTATAGTATATAATGTCCCAATTTAAAAATCATACTGGAACTTGAACGGTGACTTTATTGTTGTTGTTATGTGCTGTCAAATGAGTTATGGTACAGAGTATCCTGTGTCAAACAGAATGAAACACTGCCAGGTCCTTTGCAGTCCTCACAATTGTTATGTTTTAGCCATTGTGTTAATCCATCACCTTGATTGGTCTTCCTTTTTTCCATTCATTCTCTACTTTACCAAGCATGATGTCCTTTTCCAGACACTGGTCTCTCTGGATAACATACCCAAAATATAAGAGACAGACGAAGTCTCACTATACTAACTTCTAAGGAACTTGAAGTTGGCTGTATTTCTTTCAAGATAGTTTTCTTTATTCTTCTGACATTCCATGATATATTCAATATTCTTCATCAACACAATAACTCAAATTCATTAATTCTTCCATTTTCATTGTCCAGTTTTTATATACATATGAAGCTATTGTAAACACAATAGCTTGGGCCAGATGCATTAGTCCTCAAAGTAACATCTTTGTGTGTATTTTTAACACTTTAAGGAGGTCTTTTACAACAGATATGCCAAATGTATTAAGTCCTTTGATTTCTTGACTGCTGCTTCTATGGGTATTGTCAATCCAAGTAAAATGACATTCTTAACAATTTCAGTGTGTTCTCCATTTATCAAGGTAGTTCATATAAGTCCAGTTGTGAGGATTTTTGTTTAAGTTATCTACAGACTCTTCATTACAATGTAATTTCTAGGATAAGATCCATAAGTATACTATTTTATAATGAAAGCTATATTATAATAAGATCTATCTTGAAATAAAAAAAAATAGTATCCATATACCTACAAGGACAACCAGTTAACACCACTATTAGTCAAATGTATTCAAACCACTGAAGGCAATAATGATGAAACTCAAGAAATCTATCAACTTCTTCAGTCTGAAATTGATCAAACGTACAGTCAGGATGTATTACTGGTATTTGGAATGAGAAAACTATAAACAGAGAGGAAGGATCAAGAGTTAGAATATATGGCCTTGGTAATAGATATAATGCTGGATATTCTATGATAGAGTTTTACAAGACCAATGGCTTACCTATTGCTAATACCTTTTATCAACAACATAAAAGGTAACCATACCCATGAGCCTCACTATGTAGAATACACAGGAATCAAACTGACTATATTTGTGGAAAGAGACAATGGAGAAGCTCAATATCATCAGTCAAAACAAGTCCAGTGGCTGACTGTGGAATAGATCATCAGTTGCTCATATGCAAGCTCAGGCTAAGCTGAAGACAACTGAAACAAGCCCATGAAAGCCAAAATACGACCTTGAATATATCCCACCTGGATTTAGAGATTGTCTCAAGAACAGATTTGATGCATTAGACATTATTGATTGAAAACCAGAGTAGGATGACATCAAGAATGTTGTACGTACTCATATTCCCTGCAGCATTATTTACAAAAGTGTGCAGACAGCCTAGATGCCCATCAGCAGACTACGAGTTAAACTTTGGTACATACATACAATGGAATCATGCAAAATCTAAAAATAACAATGAATCCGCAAAAAAATCTGATAACTTGGAAGAACCCAGAAGACACTATGCTGAGTGAAATTATTTGGTCACAGAGGGACAGATATTGTACAAGAAACGATATTCATTCTATGATAAACATTTTTTTATGGTTCCCAGTAGTGGGATGGAAGAATGGATTATTCATTGGGTAGAGTGTAGACACCTGCTAACTTGGGTGTTGTGGGGAGACAGTTAAAAAGAAAAGGAAGGGAAAAAGGAAAAAAAAAAAAAGAAAGAAACTGCTTTCTTTTTTTCTTCTTTTATGTGTACTGGAAAGGAGACAATGTATATTTATTTTTAAATTAGGACAAACCATTGGGAACTTTCCTGCAATTAAGAAAAGTATAGTAAAGAATAGAGGAAAAGGAAGACAGAGAAGAGAGAGGGAAAAAAAAGAATTGGACATGGATAATGGTGATGGTGTGAGACATGGGGAGTGTGGTGGGTGTGGCTACATTGTACATGTAAAAAATGGGTGAAATGGCAAATGTGTTATTTTACATTTAAAAAATAACAAACAAAAGAGCATCATACATGAAGACAGTAAAGGTTATTCACGAAACAGAAAAGAAAGACAAGACAAAAATAGATGTCAAAGAAACTCTGGAAGTTGTTCTTGAATATAGAGAAGGTAAAGCAACAGGAAGGGATGAAGAAGTAAAAGATCTGAACAGGAAATTCCAAAAGACAACTCAAGAAGACAAAGGCAAGAAAAGATGATTGTAATGAAATGTGTAAAGACCTGGAATTAGAAAACCAAAAGGGAAAAACATGCTCAGTATTTCTCAAGCTGAAAGAACTGAAGGAAAAATCAATTTTGAAAGACTCTAAAGGTAAACTGTTGAATGAAGCAGGAAGCACTAAAGAACATGGTAGGAAGAAACAGAATCACTGTACAAAAAAGAATTGGTCAATGTTCAACCATTTAAAGAGGTAACATATGATCAAAAAACAATGGTATTGAAGGAAGAAGGCAAAATTGCACTGAAAGCATTGGCAAAAATCAAGGCTCCTGGAATTGACAGAATACAAATTGAAATGTTTCAACAACCTGATATAGTGCTAGAGACCCTCATCTCTTTGTTGCTAAAAAAATTTGGAGGACAGCTAGCTGGTCAATTTATTGGCAGAGTTTCATTCCAAGAAAGGTGACCAGACAGAATGTGAAAATCATTGAACACTATCATGAATACCATATGCAAGTAAAATTTTGCTGAAGATAATTTTAAAAGTCCCAGGAGTACATTGACAGGAAACTGCCAGAAAGTCAAGCTGGATTCAGAAGAGAATGTGGAACTGGCGATATCATTACTGATATCAGGTAGATCTTGGCTAAAAGCAGAGAATACCAGAAAGATGTTTACCTGTGATTTATTGACTATGCAAAGGCATTCGATTGCATGGACCATGATAAACTTTGGACAACATTCTTAAGAATGAATATTCCAGAACACTTCATTGTGCTCTTGAGGAACCTGTACATAGACCAAGAGACAGTTGTTGAAACAGAGTAAGAGGACATTGAATGGTTTAAAATCAGGAAAGGTGTGTGCCAGGGTTGTATCCTCTCACCATAATTATTCAGTCTGTATTCTGAGTGAGTAAATCAGAGAAACTGGTTGTCTGAAGAAGAACATGGCACCGGAATTGGAGGAAGTCTCTTTAACAATCTGCATGATGCAAATGACATGAACTTGCTTGCTGGAAGCTAAGAGGACTTGAAACACATATTGATAAAGATCAAAGATATCAAAGCCTTCAGTATGGATTGCTCCTCAATGTAAAGAAAACAAAAATCTTCACACAACTGGACCAATAATAACATCAGGATAAACAGAGTTAAGATTGAAGTTGTTAAAGACTTCATTTTGCTTGGATTCAAAATCACTCATGGAAGAAGCAGTCAAGAAATCAAACAATGTACTGCTATAGACAAATGTGCTGTAAAAAAACTGGTCAAAAAGCAAAAATGTCCGTTTGAGGACTAAGATGTCCCTGACCCAAGCCATAGTATTTACAATTGCCTCATATGCATATGAATGTGAGACAATGACATGAATAAAGAGGATAGTAGATGAATCAATGCTATCAAATTATGATATTGGTGAAGAATACTAAAAGTACTATGGACTGCTGGAAGAACAAGTAAATCAGTCTTGGAAGAAAGAAGTACAGTCACAATGGCCTTTAAAAGTGAGACTAGAGAGACTTCATCACTTGTACTTTGGATATATTGTCAGGAGAGGTCAGTCCCTGGAGAAGGACATCAGGCTTGGTAAATGGAGGGTTGCCAAAGAAGAGGAAAACTCCCAATGAGATGGACTGACATAGTAGCAGCAACAATGGGCTCAAATATGATAACAATTGTGGGGATGACACAGGACTGAGTTTTATGCTCTATGTCTGTTTGGTTCTTTTGTGCATAGTGTCACTATGAGTTGGAGCTGACTGGATGACACCTAAAAACAACAATGTGGTTGGAGAGGTGTGATGACATATTTAAGACAAGATACTTAACCAAAAATATATTATAAATATCTTACAGTTCCATAAAAATCCAATTGCAAGCCTAAGTTATGTGGAACATGCACATTGCCAGCATGAGATTTGCATGTACTACCAAGAAAGTCCTGGTGTGGCGCTGTAGGATAAGCAGTGGACTGCAAGATCGGTTTGCATTTCAAGGTCAGCAGTTCGAACTCACCAGTCGCTCCTCTGAAACACCTTACAGTCACTATGAGTCAGAACAGATTCAATAGTACTTAACAACAACAACAACCATGAAAGTCTACAGAATTTTTCTTTTTAACATTAAACATTTTTAAGAAAGTAGCTTAATAAATTATGTAAATGGTGGTGGTGGTGGTGTGCCTTGAAGTCTGTTACTACTCATAGCAACCCTGTCTGGGGTTTCTGAAGCTATAAATCTAAATATCCTTAATTGAAAGTATAATAGATACAATCTCACTTTTAACATCTGTGTTTTCTTACATGGCTAACATTGCTGGGAGAGAAAATCTCATGTCCTGAGCCAGAACCAAGTCAGTCCCCAAATTAACTAACTGAAATCACAGAGTTTTTGTGATTGAAATGACAGAATTTCACATTCTTAAAAATATCATCTAGGGTTGTTACAAATCGTGATCAATTTGAAGGCACATAACAGCGGCAACAGCAATACTTAATTAAGATACAACTGATGGAAATACAGGTTAAAAAAAAAACAACAACTGGAAGCAAACTGCTGGAAAGCAATCTACAAATATTAACTCAGGCACTAATTTTCATGGTAGGATCTGTGCTAGAATCTGTGAGTCAAAACGAGCAAGCTACAGTTGTTGTTACCCAGGAGTTTGTAGTCTAGTGAGGTCGATAAAAGTAAATAAGTCACTATAATACAGAATAACGAATGTGACTTTTTTAAGACGAGCCCGTGGAAATTGGGCCCTGCCGCACAGTTCTGGCAGATGGTAAAATGATGCAAGTCCTTTAGAGGTCAATTTGGCAGTAGATTTCTCAAGCATTAAAAATATGCATACCCAGGAATTCTTCTTCTAGGAATCTACTCTACAGAAATAGTACTAGATATGCACAAGAATTATTTATAAGGGTGTTTTATTAATGCTTTGCTTATAAAAGCAAACCATCTTAAGCAGCCTTAATGGCAAACAAAAGAGGATTTGTTATGCTCTATGTATGTGATTTTGGTTCAGTGGTAGAATTCTTGCCTTCCATGAGGGAGGCCAGGTTTGAATCACAGCCAATACACTTGATGATACACAACCACCACCCCATCTGTCAGTATAGGCTTTTGTGTTGCTCTGATGCTGAAGAGATTACATCAGTTTCCAGACGAAGATGGACTAGGAAGAAAGGCCTCGTGATCTACTGTCACAATTCAGCCAATGAAAACCTATGAACCACCATAGTCTAATCCATAACCAATCATGGACATGATGCAAGACGGGCAGCATTTCATTCTTTTGTACTTGGGATTACCGTGAGTCACAGCTAACTTTACAGCAGCTAACAGTAACTTAGGTGATAGTCTACAATGTACCTTTGAACAACACAACTTTGAACTGTACAGGACCTCTTATTCTAGGACTCAAAAAAAATCATATATATATGTATGTATATGATGCTAATCATCTCCTTGTGAGTAGGTTATTTCTCTAGTAAATTGTTTTATCATAGTAAATAATGATTTCTCATTTGTCTCCTGCATTTTTCATAGTGTTTAGTGTAATACTGTAAATCTTGAATAACACCATGGGACACATACAAAGTATCACTAATGATGCTGAAAATGCTCCCAAGAAACAGAGAAAAGTTATGATATTAAAAGAAAAAGTTGAATTTCTTGATCTGTACCACAGATTGATATCTGCACCGTTGCCTGCCCATCATTCCAAGGTAAATGGATATACCATTAAAAAGAAAAGGAAATTCAGAAAGCCGTCACAGGGGTCAGTAGGCATGAAAACCTTGGATGTTTGCAAAATACCTTATCTCATATTGAACATGAACTTTTATGTAAGTCTAGTATCTAATGCACATACATACAAAGTATGTGTTAACCAATTGTTTATGCGATCGATAAAGCTTCCAGCCAACAGTAGGCTATCAGTCATTATATTTGCAGAGTCAATATTTTTGAGCAGTCTTGACTGCAAATGGGGTGCACAGTTGTTCAAGGGTCAACTATACTATGGTGCAGCTTTTGTTTATCCTCAGGTAGATTCCACTCCTTGTGACTCAATTTGACAGAGTAGAACTTCCCCGCAAGGTTTCCTCGGCTGTAATATTCATCGGGAGAGATTTCCAGGTCTTCTCTTACAGGGCCACTGGGTGAGTTCAAACTGCCAGTCTTTTGATTAACAGCCAAACGCTTAACAATTACACCATAAGGGCGCTGTTGGAATACTATGAAGCTATGAGAATCAGGTTTTCTACGAATATATTAGACAAGTGTGTACATGTTCTCTAATTTTAAGTGAAAATGAAAGAATGTACAATAATTCTCTAGGTTTGTTTTTCTTGTTTCTGTTATGTTGTGTTTGTTTGTGTTTTTTTAGGAGGTGGTGAGGGAATGTATAAAATAAATATGGCAAAGAAATATATACTAAAATGTGTTTTTGTCCCATGAATTCATGGTGGATTTATTTTCACCTTTTATTTTCTGTAGTTTTCTACAGTGTATTTGTATTACTTTTAGAATCAGAATTTTTTAAAAGCAAAAACAGAAATAGCTGAAACTGTCCTGGGCTTTAAAGCAGACAAGGTATTGAAGAAGGGACTCTCACTCAGATGAGCTCCAGGAAAAGATGTTCTTTACAAATGGTATGACAAAAGCAAAATCAGAGTTATGATATGCTTAACACAAGTGGGATCTATTTGGTTGGAAAGAATTTAAAGAATATTAGCTTGAAAGAGCATCAATCTATAACTTCTTCTGTATTTTACTAACCAACACAGAATACCCATAATTCCCATAGAGTTCTGAGTTGACAGAATTTGAGAGTTTGAACTAAGTCCCCAGTAACATGCATCGCTTATGTGGCCATCATCACAGCCTTTGGTATGGGTTGCACCTCAATGTAAAGAAAACAAAAATTCTCACAACTGGACCAATAAACAATATCTATATAAATGGAGTGTTTTGGAGGAAGTGCAGCCAGAGTGCTCCTTGGAGGCCAGGAT
>NW_006408637.1:697444-710191 GCF_000296735.1 Chrysochloris asiatica | reverse complement strand
TAAGCTATCACTCAATTCACAATGAAAACTTAAAAAAATAAAGAAAGAGAAAGAAACCAAACGACATATTGCATTAGGCAAATCTGCCACACTACATCTTCTTATAGTATTGAAGAGCAAAGATGTCAATCAACTTGACGACTAAGGTGCAACTGACCCCAGCCATGGTATTTTCGATAGCCTTATGTGTATGTGAAAGTTGGACCATAAATAAGGAAGACCATAGAAGAATTGGTGCATTTGAGTTATGGTGTTTGAGGAGAATATTGAAAATACCACAGTCTGCCAAACAAACAAACAGATCTGTGTTGGAAGAAGTACAGCTAGAGCGCTTCTTGGAAGCCAGCATGGCCAAACTTCAGACATATTACTAGGATAGACCAATCACTGAAGAAGGATATCATGTTTGGTAAAGTGGAGGGTCAGAAAAAAGAGGAAGACCCCCAACAAGATGGCTTGGCACAATGGCAGCAGTGATGGGCTCAAGGGTAGCAACGATTATGAGATAGGCCCAGGACCAGGCAGTGTTTCGTTCTGTTGTGCACAGGGTCACTGTGAGTCAGAACTGACTCAATGGCACCTAACAACAGCAACTTTTGGAGATCTAGTTGGACAATGAATAAGGAAGACCTTAGAAGAATAGATGCATTGGAATTATGGTGTTGGTGAAGAATACTGAAAGAACAATGCACTGCCAGAAGTACCAACAAATCTGTGTTAGAAGAAATACAGCCAGAAGACTCCTAAGAAGTCAGGATGGGGAGACTTCGTTTTTCACACTTTGACCATATTATCAGGAGGTACCAGTACCTGGAGAAGGAAATTATTCTTGTAAAAGGTTTGTGAAAAAGAGGAAACCCCCCAATGAGACGGACTGACACATTGACAACATCAGTGGGCTCATATATAACAATTGTGAGGATGGTGCAGAACTGGGAAGTGTCTCATGCTGTTGTGCATAGGTTTGCTATGAGTTAGAACCAACTCAATGGCCCCCAACAACAAAATGTGGTCATCTACAATACATGAAGGAGCTCTGGTAGCACAGTGGTTACGAATCGGGCTGGTAATCTCAGTCAGCAGTTCAAAACTACCAGTTGTTCTGCGGGAGAAAAAAGAGGCTTTCTGCTCCCGTAAAGATTTACAGCCTTGGAAACACTGTACTGGGTCTCTATGAGTTGGAACCGATGCCACGGCACATAACAACAACAACAACAGCATAACATATATCCAAACAGGAATAGAAATGTGGGCTTCTTATTTCAAACCCATATTCTTTCTACTGCACTTTGCTATCCTGTCTGTCTATGTTACTAATGACATATAAACTAGAACGGGACAATGCATGCTAAAGAACAGAAAACAGAGAAACATCAGTCTGGGTGGGCAAGTGCTGTAATTAACTAAATTTCTTGTTTTAATTGCATTGCCTGGGTAGTACAAACACTTAATATGCTCAGCTGCTAATTGAACATTTGGAGGTTCTTGTCCACCAGAGGTGCCTTGAAAGAAAGTCCTAGTAATCTCTTCTAAAACATCAGCCTTTGAAAATGCCACGGAGCACAGTTCTACTCTGACATGCATTAAGATCACCCTGAACTAGAGAGGACTCAATAGCAAGTTGTTTTATTCTACTTAATACAAAAGAGAATACAGAACCATCTGCAACCCATTCCACTTTAACTTTGGGTCAAAGTCAAAGTTGCTACATATGTATGCTTACGAGTAGAAGTAAGAACAATTATCTTTAGCTTTCCATTTTTTAAAATATTCTTTAAAATCATCCATTTCCCTTTATATTGACCTTCTTTAAAAGCTTGATGTGTGTTGAATCATATTAAAGTTTTTCTCTAGCAATTTTGAGCCATCAGTGGAATCTTGTATTTTTTTTTTTTTTTTTTTCAAAAGAATTACCTAAAACACCCTTTCCTTTCAAAATACCTACCTGGTTAATTACTACATTGCTAAATAAAAACATGTCTTTATGGTTCATAAGTTAAATGAAATTTAGCTGTCAAAAGTCCTCCTAATTTATTTGCACAGCAAAACTGTAAATGCAGAAAACACCTTACTGTAACGTAAACAGATCTTTCCATCTACAGCACACAGATCACATTTATATAATGTGATATACTACATTCACCCATCACTGCTACCTTTCAGTTTATACTTTTATGTTAACAAATGGTTATAATAAACAGAGCCGTTGTGTTAAAATCAAATAAGAGACTGAATATTCATCCACATGCTGAAAAGATTCTGATAGACTTTGGATCTATTTTGTAATCCTAAAAGTAATTAAAATTTGTAAAAATCTTTAGTTTCTAACATCGATCTCTAAAAACTTTTGACCTGAATTTTAACACCTAGTTCTATCAAATATTTATCTCATGGTTTAGCTGCTTTTAACCAGATTGAAAAACGAAAACAAACAAACCTGTAGAAATCTATTTTGGTGTTTAATAGCAATGTTAATAACAAATTAAGGAGCTCTGGTAGCGTAGTGGTTACAAATCGGGCTGCAAACCTTAAGGTCAGCAGTTCGAAACTACCAGCCGCTCCGCGGGAGAAAGATGAGGCTTTCTGCTCCCGTAAAGATTTACAGCCTCGGAAACCCTGTATAGGGTCGCTGTGAGTTGGAACCAACTCCATGGCACTTAACAACAACAACAATAACAAATTACCAATAATTTTGTCTTTTTTTAAATTAACAAAAGCAGTATGTTAGTCATGGAGATAAAACTCCGTTAGTATATTATTTTGAGTGTTTATAAAAGAACATTTATTTCAAATTTTAGACAAATTATGTAACCAGTTTCTGTATGAGTATCTGTTACTAACTTGTTGGGCTCAGTATCTGCTACAGACGTGATGAAGCATTCCTGCTTTGTTTCACAAATTTTTAACAGTGTAGTATTTACACCCAAACTTTATAGTACATATTGTATGTCATTTCTCAGTACGTTGGAACAATAATTCACTGGTTTTTATAAATTCATTAATGAAATTATATGATCTGGTCTAACCTAATGCATTAATAAATTACCAAGCAGACGTTACTCTACTATGATTTAAGATTAAAGGTAATAATTTGTTTAAACCTTCTATGACACGGCCTCCACCTTTCGGAACCACGACCAGCCAATTTAGGAAAAGCAGTTCATAAGCATTTTATATGCAAGGCACTTTGCTTAGTCTTATTCTATATCATGACATTTAATCTTCAAAACCCACTTTATAGGGCATTGCCTTCAGTTTAAAAACAAGGTCACAGTGGCTTAGAGAGTTTGAATAATTTGTCCAGGATCATGTAGCAATAAACCTGCAGAAACCTTACTGGAATCCAGCTCTGTCTGACTCAAAGCCCTTTTTATCTCAAGGGGACTCTGCAAGGTAGGATTCACACTTAGCAACATGGCTGAGATGAATCAAGTGTTGGATGATGATACACTAAACCTGGCTAAAAACCAAGAAAGTATTAAAAGGGATGTGGATGCCAAGAAAAACACTCTAAATCATGTCAACTCCAATGATGCCATCTTGATAAGCTGATTCCAATTTTCAGGCTTTCCTTTCCTTTTGGGACCAGAAGTTTCTGCCATAGTGCTAAGTATTTGCAATTTCTTTATTACTGGCACTCAAGTGCTTTTGAGGAAAATTCAGGCTTTTTTTTTTCCTCCAGTATTTTCCCATCTGTTCTTTCTTCTTTTTATCCCACAGATCATAGGGCAGTCTGAGACAATGCACAAAAATTTTTAGAAAGGTACTTTTATTCATTCCTCTCTGTGTCTACATATTTTATTCTATAAATATTATTGAGACTTTTTCTAAAATAAAATATTTGGATCTTGGTTGGAAGCAGAGAATATCAGAAAGAAGTTTACCTGTGCTTTATTGATTATGCAAAGGATTCCAGTTGTGTGGATCATGACAAGTTATGGGCAACATTGCAAAGAATGAATATTCCAGAACACTTAATTGTGTTCAAGAGGAATCTGTACAAAGACCAAGAGGCAGTTGTTTGAACAGTACAAGGGCACACCAAATGGTTTAAACAGGAAAGGTGTGCGCCAGGGTTGTATTCATTCACCATACTTTTTCAATCTGTATGCTGAGCAAATAATCAGAGAATCTGGATTATATGAAGTAAAACACGGCATCAGGATTGGCGGAAGACTCATTAACAATGTGAGATATGCAGATGATGCAACCTTGTTTGCTGAAAGCAAAGATGACTTAAACTACTTATTGATGAAGATCAAAGACCATGGCCTTTGGTGCGGGTTGTATCTCAATATAAAGAAAACAAAAATCCTTACCACTGGACCAGTAAACAACATCCATCAAAATGGAGAAAAGATTGAAGTTGTCAAAGATCAACCATCAACACTCATGGATTGAAGTTGTCAAAGATCAACCACTAATGCTCATGAAACTATGTAGTACAGTAGGCAAATCTGCTGCAAAAGACCGCTTTAAACTAAAACATTAACTCAAAATGATTTTAATTCATAGTTCCCTGACAGATGTTAAGTGTTTGGGATCCTATTTAGATATTTTGATTACTATTTAGTAAATGGCTGGTCACACATACTTTGGTCATTAATCTACGAGGGGTATCTACGAGGTACTTACTGATTTCTTGACAGTTTAATTGGTATCTTTTTACTAGTTCTGTATATTTAAAACAGATTCTCATCCTTGAATTTTCTGCACATCATTTTCACAGCTTATTTGGCTCCTAATTTGATTTCTTATTAGATAAAAAGATAAAAATGAATGCAGTCAATTCTATTTTGTCCGTGTTAATTCTTCTGCCTTGTAGACTTACAAAGTCCACAACATTTACGAGGTGAGGTAATTAACTCAGTCCCTACCTGGCCTTGTTTTTTTTTAATTGTTGTTGTCAGGTGCCATCGAATCGGAACTGACTCATAGGGACCCCATGCACAGCAGAACGAAACAATGTCCGATCCTGGGCCAACCTCACTACCACTGCCACACTTGAGTCCATCAATGATGCCACCTGGCCAATCCATCTCGTTAGGGGTCTTCCTCTTTTTCTCTGACCCTTCACCTTACCCAGCATGACATCCTTCTCCAGCAACTGTTACCTCCAGACAATATGTCCAAAGTATGAGAGACGAAGCTTAGCCATCTTGGCCTCCAAGGAGCACTCTGGCTGCACTTCTTCCAAAACAGATCTATTGTTTTTTGTTTTTTTTTTTAGATAGGTCAGTTCAATGCCTTGCTTTCCTTTCCCAGTATATTATAACTTAATGACAAGTCCTATGCCTTTCATCCCTGGATTTCCCAGAGCCCAGTAAACAGAATTTAACATCTACTGTCTGGATGAAGAAGTGTATGGAAGATGAAAAAACAGAGAATACCGGAAAGATGGTTACCTGTATCTTATTGACAATACAGAGATATTCAATTGTGAATCAAGACAAATTAGGGTTAATGTTGTGAAGAATGGGAATTCTTGAACACTTAATTCTGCTCTTGTAGAATCTATATACAGACCAAGAAGCAGCTGTTCAAGCAGAATAAGGGAATACTGCATGGTTTAAAATTCAGAAAGGTGTGGGTCGGGTTGCTTATACAGTCAAATCTGTATGCTGTGAAAATAATCTGAGAAGAGTGACTAAGATTCAAACTAAAATACATAATGATACATGTTTTCATTTCCTAAACATTTCTTCAAATTTTTCATTAAGACCTCATTTTAATGACAGCATACTCTGGATTTATTACATACAGTTTTTACTGTCACAGCTACCTTAAGCAGCTTGGAAACATGATCCTAGTTATAGTATTTCCTTACATACACTTGGATGTGATCTTTGCAATCACACTGACATTTGTAGTCATATATTACATTACAATATGTAATGTATTATATTACATGTAAAACCATAAATGTGGTTCATTGATAGTTGGTTTTTTTTTTTTTTTTTCAGTTTTGATGTTCTCTTAAGTATTTATTTTGAGAAATTGATACCAATACCAATTTTTATATTCATACTGTACAAAGAGATGTTTTTCTTAGTAAATTTCAGAAGGCTTGAATAATAGATATCCATTTCTATACCTTAACAGGAAACTAGCTAACTAATGTGAAATGATACCATCATCAGATTGTTTATCACATACAAGACAATTGCATAAATATTTTCCCACCTCTGAGAGACCCAAACTGCACATCTCATATGGGAGGAGAAAAATATTATACATTCACTTCAAACATTTTTTATAAGTGAGTACAATTACCTCAGAATTGTGTAATTCACTATTAAATATAACAAAACACATGTTACTTATAACACTGGACTGCTAACTGCAACGTCAGTGGTTCAACCCACCCGCCTAATCAGTCGTTATGAGTGTAAACTGACGGTTAGCAGTCCAGTGTTTATCCTAGAGGACCACCAGCACTCCCTATTAAACTTCCAGGTATCAAGAATTTTAAAATTATTCATCTTTGTATAATAAAATGAAGCAGTGGCTCAGCTGGAGAAAATTATATAGATTCTTATGCACATGGTTTCATAAACAAATTGGTCATAGCTGGATTTCAGAAATACTTTTGCATTTATAATCATTAGCACCACCTAAGCAAAAGAAATAAATGCAATGCCGATTTGGCAAATACCACCAGTTTCCTTCATGGGCTAATTTGAAAGACTCTTTATTATTTTATGTTCAGAAGTCTGAAACTACTTTCAATTTACACTGTCCACAGAACTTTTCAAAATGGGTAGCTGGTTTGAAGTGAGTGGTCCATTTAGTGTTGGCCCCTCTTCCCCAACCTTTGAGTAAGCTCACTCTATTGATTTACAGACAGATATGCCTAAGTATACATCTGTTAATTCCCGTACCTTAAAACTGTACGTTCAAGTCTCCTCAAGTGTAGACAAAACTGACAACTCTGAATGAAAAATGAAGCTATGGAAATGTCAACTCATTCCTTGAATTTTTAAAGGGACAAGACATTCAATAAACATCTTAGGAGGCATGGGGTGGTGCTATAGGGTAAGTACTGGATTGTTAACCTCAAGGTCAGTGGTTCACACTCACCAGTTGCTACTCAGAAACCCTATACTGGATTGTTGAGTAAGAACCTATCCAATGACACTTAGCAACAAACACACCAGATAATGATGAGAGGTACAAATGTCTAAGGCTAAACTTAGAATGTAAGAGAAAAGCATCAAAACTAGTTACAATTTAGGTAATAATTTTTGTTTGTTTGTTTGACTGGTTATGTTGCATTACCTTTGTTTAACCCGGTTAGAACCAACAGCTTTAATATTTCCCAAATAGAAATGTTCCTTCATAATTTTTTTTTCCATTTCAAATCTCTTCATCACAAATGATTGTTGTTGTTGTTGATAGGTGCCATCGAGTCGGTACTGACTCATAACGACCTTATGCACAGCAGAACGAAACGCTGCCCGATCCTGGGCCAACCTCACTACTGTGAAGACAGTAGTGCATTTGTGGCTCATAGCTCAGCCTAAAATATTTTAAGATAAGGGAATAGGAAAGCTTGTTGACAGATGGGCAAAGTGTATTGAAAAGCAGGGAGTTTTTTATGTTATTTGTCTTTTCTAAAAGTTAATTAAATAAATTCTACAGCCAGAGTGTCGATTATTTTTGACTGATCCTCACAAAATCACTTTTTCTTCCTTGATTCTATTGGCATTTCCCCATGAAATAAAGAACTACAAAGGTCCAACATTATTACTATAATGAATGTCTGTAGAGATTCTCAGATGTGTCAAAGGACAAGCTTCCATGTTGTCTTGACCACAAAGATAACCTAGGAGTTCTCTGACAGCACATAAGCAGCATGTTGTAAAACTGAATTTTTGCTGATCTAGCTAGTCTGGTAGCATAGTGGTTACAAAATGGGCTGCGAACCTTAAGGTCAGCAGTTTGAAACTATCAGCTGTTCCGTGGAAGAAAGATGTGGCTTGCTGCTCCCATAAAGATTTACAGACTCAGAATCCCGGTACAGGGTTGCTATGGGTCGGAACCGACTCAACGGCATTTAACAACAAAGTGGCATTCAGTACCATTTTTGGTCAATCCTGTGTACCAAGAGCTTTTCAGTACCCAGCATTCACTTATCATATCACATGTTATAGACCTTCACACTAAATAAACCAAGAGAAATTACTGCTGTAATTAAGTAAGGAATTGAATATGAAGACATGTACACCTTGTATAGCTGTTGGGAGAGGGTCAGAAGACACTTTTTATGATTTATTAAGTAATTCTTTCATTGAGACTGAACACTGATGCCGTACGAAGTGTTCTTGGTACCCAGAATCCCTACAGTATCTTGATCTGGTTTTCTGTCTTTTAATGGCTACCACGCATTTGAGCAACTTCATTTATAAATATGAGAATTCTATAAGAGCTTTCAGAAGCACAATAGTACATTGAAAAAGCTTTTCCTTTGATAGAACATTTATGTTTCAATAGAACATTTAATCAGAAAGCTTCAATGTTCTTTACGAGATAGTCAAAACTTCATAAAAATAAGCATTATCTCCTCTAGAAGATAAATCTTTTAAAGCTTTTGTTGCTCAGAAAAACTTCCTGAATCTCAAAAATAATGACTTAACAGTCCCATCAAGTTCTCAGTAATCACTGGGCTTATTGTGAGTCCCTATCACAAAGAAAGTCCTCAACAAGGAGATGACATGGCAAGGTGTGGCTCAACAAATATAAAATGGCCTCTGTCAGAGTCTGCATGCCAAGAGACAGAAGCATAATGTCAAATAAACATGCTCATGTCCCATTTAACCTCATCAAATCAAAGCAGAATCCTGTTCTTCTGGTTCACTTTTATAGCTCAACTCTATTTTCAGCCGGATACAGACCTGAAATCAAACAATAAGCTAGCTTTACTGGAATGTATGCATCTCTGTATGTGAACGTGTGTGCCACAAATTATCACTATTTGGAGATAACGTATGTAAGTTTTACATCTCAAGACTTTAGCTATATGTACAGCTTTAAAGAGTACATCTTTCGTAACCTTTTGCTCTCCGGTACATTCCGACTCATAGCGACCTTTTGGGAGAGTAGAATTGCTGCACAGGATTGCCAAGGCTGTAAATCGTTACAGGGCATCCTGGTGTGGTGCTGTGGACTAATGCATCAGACTGCAAAGTCATCTGAACTGCAAGGTCAGTGGTTCAAGCTCACCAGCTGCTCCTTGGAAACCCTATACAGCATCACTATGGGTCAGAATCGACTCAACAGCACTTAACAACAACAACAAAATATTTATGGAAGCAAACTGTCTCATTTTTCTCCTGTGCCACACCTTGTGGGTTCAAACAACTGATCTTCCAGTTAGCAAACGATTACATAACTACTAAGAGACTAGTTTAGTAGTAAGAAAACATCCTGGGGTAGAAACAAATTCAAATACGTGTAAAAAGTATTATAATGAAATATGGTTTGGGTGAGAACTTCAGCATGTCTTACTGTCTTTTGTAATGAAATGCTATTATGACCGAAGGAGTAAAGAATTGAAGAAGCCTGGGAAAAGACTGTATATTGTGTGGTTATATCTGTAGTTCTCTTCCACAGGACCTGTACCATGTGGCTCCATCATTCCCCAAATTGATTACCCCTAGTAAGTATCACTCACTAGGGAAACATTTAGGAGCATAACAAGATCTTAGAAATGTGCAAGTATAATTTAAAAATGCTTCTAGTTTTTATCTTAAATCCACATAAGATGTTTTGTTCTGTTAGTACTAGCTAACAAATGCTTATCAAGTTTCAGATTTCCTGAGTGTTTTGGCAAATCTTTTGGACTCTCTTTTCAAATTCCCCCTTCACATTTTAGAGGTACACCCAAGTGTCAGTAAGGGAGGGTCTCTGTGTCAATCACAACTCTGGAGTCTACAGCTCCACAAAGCCATCCGAAATTGCGGCAGTACCTCGATGCTCTGATAGAAATACAAAAATAGCATCAAAAACTATTTTAACTAGAAAAGAACTAATCATTTTAACTATTAGCTCACATTCATTATTAGTTCTTACTCACTAGATTGTAAACTATAAGTTATTTTTTTTTTAAGTAAAAACAAATAACAAGCTCTGGTAGCGTAGTGGTTACGAATCGGGCTGCGAACCTTAAGGTCAGCGGTTCGACACTACCAGCCGCTCTGCGGGAGAAAGATGAGGCTTTCTACTCCCGTAAAGATTTACACCCTCGGAAACCCTGTACAGGGTCGCTATGGGTCGGAACCAACTCGACGGCACTTAACAACAACAACAATAATATAAGATACTAATATGTTGTGCCTGATGGAGTCTTGTAGTGCTATGGGATCAGCACTGGACTGTTCAAACCACAAGGTTGGCAGTTCAAAACCACCAGACACTTCTTGGAAACTCTCTACAGGGTGAACTGACTCAATGGTACTAAACAACAACAATTAGTGAACCATTCATGCATGGAATTCCATAAGGAGTCAGTTGGTAGGGAGCATCCTTAACTATGAATCAGAACCAACAAAATAGCACTTAACTACAGCAACAACAAAGCTTCTCTGGGGAGAAAAATATCTGCTGCTGTAAAGGTAATCCACTGCTATCGAGTCAATTCTGACTCACAGTGACCCTGTACAGAGCTTCCAAGGCTGTAAATCTTTACATGAACAGAAAGCCTCCTCTTTCTCTTAAGGAATGTCTGGTGGGTTTGAACTGTCAACCTAGTGGTTATCCCTATTGTTGTTGTTGTTGTTGTTAACTGCCGTCGAGTTGATTCCGATCCATGGTGACCCTGCACGGGTTTCCAAGGAGCAGCTGGTGAACTTGAACCACCGACCTTGCAGCTCAAATGACTTTGTAGTCTGACACATTAGCCCACAGTGTCATAGCCGGTGCTATGACATAGCCAGCACCACCAGGGCTGAAGATTACAGCTTTGCAAACATTATGGAGCAGTCATAGTTGTTAAGAGTCAGAATCATCTTGAGAGCAACAGGTTTTGGGTTTGGTGTCCCTCTGTTTCTGCAACTCATAAATGGCTTGGCTGATGAAAACCTGTACCTTTTAAAATAATGCGATTACAATCTGCTGGAAAATTGTCAGGAAAACTTTCCAAAATCAATCATACTGTTTTTCAAAGTACAAAGCTAAATAGTCAAGATTTGTTTCCTTTTCTTTCTTATTCGCCCATGAGCACACACACACACACACACACAGAGATTTATTTTTAAATATTTGTCTAGTATCATCATTATCGGAGTCCTGGTATGGCACTGTAGGATAAGCACTGAATTACAAGACTGGTTGGAACCACAAGGTTGACAGTTCAAACCCTCCAGCCATTCCTCGGAAACCCTATGCAGGATTGCTGAGTCAGAATTGACTTGAAGAAACTTAACAACATAATCATTATTTACATGCTTACATATTTTTAGTAGCATATACCTTTAAATCTTAAATGAGAACTGTGATGCTCTTAAAAATGTCCTTTATGCATCTCTAATACTACAAAAAATTTTACACTCTGGAAATGTTCAAAAGCTAGAAATAAAATAAAAAAACAACAGATATAAAATATTTTCCTGTTAAATGAAAAGTGTACTATCTTTCAAAATTAAATGTAGACATTATCTATAAATGTGATAGGATTTGCTAGCATGAGGACAATATCTATAAAGCATGGAAAATACTTTGGGTCCTGTGCTTATCCTACAGTGCCACATCAGGACTCCAAACATTTATTAACTACAATTAAATTAAACATCTTCAAAACAGGAAAACTCATGGGCACTGGCAAAGGAAACTGCCGTATAGAACTATTTCCATAATCATGGACACATTGGTCTCCACAGAGTGTTTTATATGCACGCAAGGCCAAAATCTGTATAAAGAAATAAACTATCATGAGAGAATCAGAAGATAGGAAAACTAAAACAGGAGTGTTCTCAACCTAAGAACTAGACATAAGAAAGTCTGAAAGATACTTTAAATCCAAAAAAGGCCAACAAAACAAAAACGTGTTGTCATCGAATTAATTCCCACACAAACACCACCATGGGTTGGGTATTAGTAACTCTACTGCCATATAGATAAAGTATCTCGTGAAATATCCAAGTAATGATGATGTTTACCGTGAGTTATGAAAGAGGAACAGGAATTAGCTGGACAAACAAGGCAAGAAAGGGCCTTTCAGGAACAGGAAATAGGATGTGCAAAGACATGGAGGAGCAGAAGAAAACAACACAATGCCTGCCAAACATTTGAGACTTGTTTTGAGAGGACTGGGCAAACTTGTCAGGCACAATGGTGGGAAACCATGAAAGTATCTTTCAAAAGGCTGTAATTTGATCAGCATGTGATCTCCAATAGAGAGGTACAGGGTATACATCTATACAGGAGCAACTGGCAGATTCGAACTGCTTATCTTGCAGTTTGCAGCCCAGTTTGTAACCAATTATACTATCAGAGTCCCTGTAGGTAAGGTGGGAGTAAGAAAGGCTGGAAGTCTGAGGTCAAATTAGGGATTAACTGGATTTGGTTAGGCAAGAAATGAGAAAGGTTCACACTAAGGCAATAGAAGTACTTTTGGAGAAATTGTTGGTTGTTGTTAAGTGCTGTCGAGTCGGGTCCGACCCATAGCGACCCTGTACAGGGTTTCCGAGGGTGTAAATCTTTATGGGAGTAGAAAGCCTCATCTTTCTCCCACGGAGCAGCTGGTAGTTT
>NW_006408637.1:691210-697344 GCF_000296735.1 Chrysochloris asiatica | reverse complement strand
GCTGGTAGTTTCGAACCGCTGACCTTAAGGTTCGCAGCCCGATTCGTAACCACTACGCTACCAGAGCTCCCTTTGGAGAAATAGGAGAGGGGAAAAAAGACATATAGAAAGTTAAAATTTTAGGATTGGATGAATGATTAGAGGGAGGAAGTAAGGGAAGTAAGCAGGAGGAGAATCTGGACTGTCTCTTGAGTTTTCCAATTTTGAGAAATTGACAAGCTTTTCATTCCATTCACTGAAACCATGCATAAAGTTGGAAATACTGACTTTGGTGTTTGGGAAGAAGGCAGTTTGGGCTGTATGAGTTGGATATTTGGGTATCAAGAGAGCCAGATGTGGTGCTGTATAGTAAACATTCAACTGCTAACTGCAGGGTTGGTGGTTCAAACCCACCAGCCACTCTTAGCAATGTTATGACATTGCTATGTGTCAGAACTGACTCAAAGGCATTTGACAACAAAATCAAAAAGCAAGCCAGGAATAGGCAGCAAGGAACAGAGGTAGAAGATGGGGACATAGTACTGTCTAGAAGCAACTTGAACTGATCAGCACAAGAGAATTGACCAAAATCTTAACTGACAGTGTCAAGAATGGGGATAAGGTATTCAAGACAGAGTGACAAAGAGACAGAGACAGAAATAAAGACAGACAGAAAAAGAGAGAGACAGTAATGGAAAGAAAGAGAGAATGTATAAAAAAAAAAGATGACAGATTTCAAGAAATAACTGTGGAATTAATGAAACAACCAAGAATATTATTCCGGAAACCACTACTTTCAGAATAAAGGATCTCATGAAAGCAAGCAGCTAAGACAGTAATACTTGTACATTAGTTTACAGACCCATATGATCTGTAGATTAAAAATGCATTCGACTAATTCTGACAGCTTCTCTTTCAGTTTTGAAGTATCAAAGACACTCAGTCTCCTATTTAAATTAGATTATTAAATGACACAGAATTGCTTGCCATAAATCCTTCGATTTTGTTTACCCATCATATTTTTGTATCATGTATACCAAAACCAACTTTTCATTGTAAACTGTCCTAGCACAACACTTACAAATGGCATATTTGAAGGTCAGTGTAACTTCAAATGATTTCACTTTCATAAAAGTAACTATACTAGCAATCTACACATACAGCATTTTTCCCATTCACTCTTTATATAACACATAGCGACAACTCACTAGTAACTAATAAATTTAAATAAAAAGAAAAACTGGACGACTGAAGAGTAGGACCAATCCATTTCAATATTAACATAGATTACAAATTACTTTTCAAATCTATCATGCCAAATCAGCAGGAACACAGACTGACTCATTTAATGCCCATGAGAAGTTACCAAACAATAACACGATGTTCTCAGGATTTTAGCAGGATGAAAAACTGCTCAGGGAGTCCCTGAGCGGGCAATTCCACCTGGCATTTTAAATTTCATTCTCTCAGTGTCTTTCCCCACTTCCATCCATACCCCGCTACCCTGTCTTGGTAGAGATGGCTTCAAAGAAATATAAAGGTTTAAAACATATAATCAGAAGAAAGACCTTTCTTCTGACACCACTCACACACTATGCTAGAGTGACATTTTACTATTCACAACCTGTCACAAACCACAGGGTGTGTTGTGTGCAAAACACCAATTGGACGGAGCCCTGTTCCTCAGTCTCTACCCACTGGCAGAGTTGGATGAGGTTTTGTAACTGATCATTCTTGGAGAATGATGGTAAACAGGAGCTTGCACTTGTCTTGGTGGCAAGTATCCACACGCAGTAACGTGGAAGTGAAAGTAATTTAGGGTTAGTGTCCCCAAAGGATTAGCTAGCTCATTAGCATAGGTGGTATCACTATGTGTGTGTGGACCACACCGAGTGACATCGCTAGACTGCCTATAAAATTTCTGTGCATTGCTTCAGCAGAAACTTTTTAATCTTTATTTTTAAAAAAACACTGCAGTTTACTTATAACAACAAAAAAATTTGTAAGCCCAACTCAAATGTATCATTAGATCTAAAACTCTATGCTAACTTATTTTTTGAACCTTCTAACGTGCTCCGGGGAAGTCCTGGTGTGGCACTGCAGGATAATGTGTTGGAATGCAAGGTCAGTTTGAACCAACAGATCAGCGATTTGAATTCATCAGCCACTCCTCAGAAACCAGATACAGGGTGGCTAAGAGTTGGAACTGACTGAAAGGCATTTAACAACGATGCTTTCAGAGTCCTGGTGTGGCACTGTGGGTGTATGCGTTGGACAGCAAAGTTGGTTTGAACTGCAATGTCAGTGGTTCAAGCTCACCAGCTGCTCCTCGAAAACCCTATACAGGGTCGCTATGGGTCAGAACTGACTCAATGGCATTTAACAACAACAGCACCAAGAGGTTCTCAGTGTAGGGACTTTGGTTCCAATGGACATGCTCTGCCTCTGTTGCTTCTTTCTTGGTGGGAGTCCTGCCCTCTCTCTGCTCACATGAAACTCTCTAAATGGACGTACACTTAGGCTGTGCATAGGACATCGTGATTTCAAGGGGTCATTTTAATTGTACTAACCATTGCAGTCACTACTACTATTATCATTACAGGGAGCACATACCTCCATAGGATAAGCACTGAACTGTGAATCACAAGGCCCACAGTTCAAGCCCACCAACTGCTCTGAAGGAGAAAGATGAGGCTCTCTGTTTCCACAATCATTTAAAACTTCAGAATCCCTAAACAGGGGGCTATGCATCAGAATTGACACATAGAAACCCCTGCATAGGGGTTTCCAAGAAGCAGCTGGTGAACTTGAACCACTCACTGACCTTGCAGTTCAAACCAACTTTGCAGTACAGTTCATTACCCCACAGGGCCATACCCAGAATCCAACAATGATCATTACATTCAGTGATTGACTGGAATAACAATTTTTAAGTAGCATTATTACTATTGTTAAATGTCGTCAAGTCAGTTCCCACCCAAAGTGATCCTGTTTCTGAGGAGCAGCTGGTGGGTTGTTGCTTGTTATATTTAAGTGTTGTTGAGTCAGTTCTGAATCAGCGACCATGTGTAAGGTTTCTGAGGAGCAGCTAGTGGGTTTGAACTGCTGACCTTGTGATTCGTAGTCCAGTGTTGATCCTACAGAGCCACACCAGAAAGAAGTCCATTTAGTACAAAAATACTACTATTCTGTTTAGTCTGGTGTGGGAAGAGATCTATGGGGAGGGGAGGGGCACTATAAGTTACCACACTGTTGAAACCAGCCCTTAGTGATGTCACTGATTAAAATTTCAAAAATTAGCTTAATTACTTCAAAGGGTAGTAAACACTGTTCTCTACATATCTCTCAGCACTTAATAAGCACTAAATGAATTAAACAAATCATTATAAGCTCAAGGGGTAACTGACACTATTCTTAACTGAAAATTATAGACTGTAAGGAAGGCAGGGATCTCTGGGAGATGATACCAGCAGTGAATAAGTCTTTCTCTTCAAAGAGCAGTATCTCACCTTGGAAACGGAATGTATTCTTGCTCCAACGTAAGTCACCACATGGTAAATTTTAGAGATAATATTTATTTCCTTGCTAATAAAGAGGCTATTGTGTCATGTGGATTTGCTGAACCTTAGCATTTCACGATTTGGCATGCCTACTAATATATTGCAGTCCTGATGTGGCACTGTAGGATAAACATTCTATTGAGAACCACAAAGTCGGTGGTTCAAACCCACCAGCTGCTCTTCAGAAATCCTATTAAGGGTTGCTATAAGTAGCAACTAACTTAATGGCACTTAACAACAACTTATGTTGTCGTTAGGTGCCATCAAATCTGTACTGACTCATAGTGACCCTATGCACAACAGAATGAAGCACTGCCCAGTCCTGGGCCAACCTCACAATCGCTGCTATGTTTGAGCCCATTGCTGCTACCACTGTGCCAATCCATCTTGTTGGGGTCTCCTCTTTTTCTCCAACCCTCCACTTCACCAAACATGATATCCTTCTCCAGGGACTGGCCCCTCCTGATAATATGGCCTTAGTATGAGAGATGAAGTCTGGCTATCTTGGCTTCTAAGGAACATTCTGTCTGCACTTCTTCCAACAGAGATTGATTTGTTCTTTTGGCAGTCCATGGTACTTTCAATATTCTCCTCCAACATAACTCAAATACATCAATTCTTCTAATGTCTTCCTTATTTACTGTCCAACTTTCACGTGCATATGATGTTACTGAAAATACCATGACATATTATAACAAAATATGCAAAGATCTGGAGTTAGAAAACCAAAAAGGAAGAATATGCTCAGCATTTCTCAAGCTGAGGGAATTGGAGAAAAAAATACAAGCATCAACTTGCAATACTTGGTGTGACACTGTGGGTTAATGCACTGGACTGCAACGTCAGTTTGAACCACAAGGTCAGCAGTTCTAATTCACCAGTTCTTCTTTGGAAACCCTATACAGGGTCACTATGGGTCAGAACCAACTCGATAGCTTAACAACAACAACAAATGGGCAAAACAGTGACTGATGCAGAAAACATCAAAAGAAGATGGAAGGAATACAAACAGCCACTGTACCAAAAAGAAATGGTCGATATTCAACCATTTCAAGAGGCAGCATATGATCAAGAACCAATGATACTGAAGGAGGAAGACCAAGGTGCATTGACAGCATTGGCAAAGAACAAGGCACCGGGAATTCACGGAATACAAATTGAAATCTTTCAACAAATGGATGCAGCGCTGGAGGCACTCACTTGTCTATGGCAAGACATTTGGAAGACAGCTACCTGGCCAACTGACTGCAATAGATCTATATTTGTGTGCATTTCAAAGAGAGGTGACTCAACAGAATGCAGAAATCATCATACAATATCATTAATATTGCATGCAAGTAAAATTCTGCTAAAGATATATCATAGGACATTTAAATTTTTACTTTATAAACTTTAAAAAGCTTATTCCTGAAAATACAAATCAATGAAGCCGACCTGAAAATCTGTGGAAGACTTAAAAATAAATGTTATATAACCTTTGTGAACCTTACAAATTAATTTTAAGGGGGGAAATCTAAGTTGCACAGATTTATTAAATAAATTAACTTTGTTCTTGTTGATGTTGGTGACTCATAGTGATCCTGTATAGGGTTTCTGAGGAGTAGCTGGTAGATTTGAACTGCCAACCCTTTGGTTCAAATTGACCTTGTGGTTTAATGCATTATCCTACAGCACCACACCAGGACTCCAAATTAATTTTATTCCTTATATAACCCAGAGACTTTTACATCAATTGTTGCTAAGTGCTGTTGAGTCATTTCCACCTCATAGCAACCCTGTATAGGGTTTTCAAGGAGTGGATGGTGACCCTTAACTGCCGACCTTGTGGTTCAAAGCGACCCTGAAGTCCAGTGCATTAACCGGCAGTGCCACGCCAGGATTCTAAAGCACTGAAAACGTTACTCATTATTATTCACTGCTATTGTTGTTGTTTTAAGTACGTTTGAGTGGGTTCCAACTCATAGAGTTTCCAAGGGCAGCAATAGGTGAGTCTGACCACCAACTCTATCATTTGCAGTCCAGTGTATATACCACAGTCTCTCACCAGAACACTAGTATTTACTTAGTGTTAGAAGTAACTAAGTTCTCCTTTGCCATTTTACTTCTTTCATATGTGCAAGCTAACTTACAGCAAATTTGTGCATTATAAACAAAAAAATTAATGTACTAGGCGATTTCTTAATGGAAAAAAAAGTTGCTAAATTTAAGACAGCAAGGAGCTAAATTCTAATCAACCTTTTGAGATACATGTGTACATCATGGACTGAATGGTGTCTCCCCCAAACATGGGTCAGTTTGGCACTGATTGTCAGTGGTTTACCAGTTATGTGACAATCCCCGATGATGTGATCTGATGTGATAAACCAAAAGAGGATTAAGGCTAGGATTGTTGTTGTTGTTGTTGTTAGGTGCCATCTAGTCGGTACCGACTCATAGTGACCCTATGCACAACAGAACGAAACGTTGCCTGGTCCTTGGCCAACCTCACAATTGTTGCCACGCATGAGCCCATTGATGCTGCCACTTGGCTAATCCATCTCACTGGGAGTCTTCCTCTTTTTCTCTGACCCTCCATCTTACCAAACATGATATTCT
>NW_006408637.1:684837-690820 GCF_000296735.1 Chrysochloris asiatica | reverse complement strand
AACTACTTCTGAATATTTAGTCACTGAAACCTTATGAATAGCAGAGAAGGCTAGGATAGTTACACTGTAATTGTTAAGTGCCATTGAATCAGTTCTTAGTAATAGAGATCCTGTATAGGTACTACAAAGTGTGGCTAGTGGGTTTTAACCCCTGACCTTTTGGTTAGCAAGCTAGTGCTTATCCTATAGCAACACACCAGGATTCCAAGCTGGGAGTGTTGCTGGGTGCCACTGAGTCAGTCCTGACTCATAGTGACCCTGTATAGTGTTTCTAAGGTGTGACTGGTGAGTTTGACCTTGTGGTTAGCAGTCTGACATTTAACCTACAGCACACCACCCTTAATCCCACCAAGATCTTGATCTGATGTATGGGAGACTCCCAAGAGTGTAGCATGAAACACCTTTTGTCTTAAAGAGATGAAAGGGGCAGAATGTGTGCATAGAAAGAGGGAAACACTACTACCCAAAAAGAAGAGCTGGAATTGGAGTACATTCTCTGGGCCAGGGTGTCTGCATTGTGAAGCTCATAGAGCTGCAGAACAGTTGATGTCAAGAAAGATGATGATCCCCAGAGAATGCTGTGTGTACAGATGTGGAAAGCAGAGATAGTACAGTGCACTTGAACTTCCCCAGAGATAGTACAGTGCACTTGAACTTCCAGGCCTCTGAATTGTGAGCAATCCACTTGTGGTGTTTCTACTATAGGAGCACCAGATAAGTAAGACAGTATGTATGTATGTATGTATGTAGGAGTCCTGGTGAGGCGCTGTGGGCTAATGTGTCAGACTGCTAAGTCATTTGAACTGCAAAGTCGGTGGTTCAAGCTCACCAACTACTCCTTGGAAACCTTATACAGGGTCGCTATGGGTTGGAATCAACTCGACTGGCACTTAACAACAACAACATGTAGGTATACATGAGTAAAAAAATGTATATATATGAGTGGGTTTAAAAAAGTTTGGGGAAAAATGGAATTTTCCATGAACTCTTTGAAGCCCCCTACTATATGGCCTTTTGGTGGAAAGCTACATGTTGTTGTTAAGTACCATCAAGTCAGTTCCGACCCATAGTGACCCTGTATAGGGTTTCCAAGGAGAGACTGGTGAGTTTGATCCATAGACATTTACTATTATTTATTTATCATATACTATTGTGAAGCTAAAGGAGCTCTGGTAGCGTAGTGGTTACAAATCGGGCTGTAACTTAAAGGTTGGCAGTCAAAACTACCAGCTGTTCCACGGGAGAAAGATGAGGCTTTCTGCTCCTGTCAAGATTTGCAGCCTCGGAAACCCAGTGCAGGGTCACTATGAGTCAAGACCGACTACATGGTACTTAACAACAACAACAATTGTGAAGCTGGGGAGTGCTGTGTCTCCATGTAGTTAGTAAGCACTGGATTGTGAACCACAAGAGGTTCAAGCCCACCAGTCACTCCATAGGAGAAAGATGAGGCATTCTGTTCATGCCTGAGAAGATTTAAAGCCTTGGAAACCCTATACTGCATTACCATGAATCAGAACTGACTCAATGACACTTGACAACAACAACAATCATGAAGTTACTTTTGTTGGAAAGATATAAAACAAATAACAGGGATTGTCCATAAGTGTTAAATTTAAATTTAAAATTAATGACTGTAAGTACATACTTGTGATTTTAGGACTGAAAACTGCTTTTAAAAACTGGGTCTACCAATGTTTCCCCAATATTTAGCCAACTACAGTTTTTCTACAATCACACTGACCAATGAATGAAAACATAACCAATGGACAAGTGAACATTAGACCTCTTAAACATGTAGATTTGGAATATTGATGGATTCTATGAGCAAAATACTGAATTATGCAGAAAGCATCAAAAGAAGATGGAGAGAAAACACAGAATCACTGCACAAAAAGAAATGGTCAGTGTTCAAACATTTTAAGAGAAGAAGTCCAAGGTGCACTGAAGACATTGGCAAAGAACAAGGCTCCAGGAATTGAGGGAATAAAAACTAAAATATTTCAACGAACTGATGCAGCACTAAAAGCATTTATTCACCTACATCCCAAAATTTGGAAAGCAGCTACCTTGACAACTGACTAAAAGTGATCCATATTTGTGTCCATTCCAAAGAGAGATGACCTAACAGAATGCAAAAATCATCAGAGAATATAATTAAGATCACATGCAAGTAAACTAAACTCCCTCTTGAAACTTTGTAAGCCAGTCACTTCATGCCTTTATTGCCCCCTCATTTTAGGTAGCCAATATTTAAGTTGCCCATCCCTATCTACCCTGTGAACAGAAGGGATAGCATTGATGTGAAGACTCCTTCCCTCTCAGTTGGTAATTTGAGCTACTATATCAATAAGAATAGGTTAAGTTCATCAAATTGTAGCAATTTAACACTTGTTTCCTTTCTCCAAAAAAATTTTTTTTTTTTTATATTCCTTTAGTCAAGTTTTGATCATCAAGCCATGGAGGCTAGGTCAAATGGTTATTATTTGCAAGTCTGGACATTCTTGTGCATCATCCCTCACTTCATATCGGCTGGATGCTTCACTCTCAGCTCTAGCCCTCCATGGTTATGTCCTTGTCCAGGGGCTCAAGAGTCCCCAGGACTCACCACACTTCAGAACAACCATCCCTTCCTCTTCTCGCTCTCATCTCTAAGTCTATGGGAGTCTATAGACTGTGCTCAAACTCAGCCCATATCTTCAATGCTGTCTTTCTCCCTCTTCCACGCACCAGTAGACCAATGTTGTCACCAGCAAGCGTCCATACTTGCTCATGTACATTTAACCTATTTTTATACATCCAAAAAAATGTTAAAAGTTCGGAACGTCTGAGCATTTATATATGTAGTAAAACTTTTTAAAACAATTTGAACACTAATTTAAACTAAATGTTTAACAAGTTCAAGAAGTATAAAAATGACAAAATTCATGTGTAAGGAGTTGGGAAACCCTAAGGAATTAGTGCTGAGATGGTAGAGGCAAGAAACTTGCAATGATGAAGATCATATTGCCAGAGAGAAGGAAATAATGAGAAATGAAAAGAGAAGGAAATTCCATCAGATGAACCAAAAAAAGAACCCTGGGAGCGTAGTGAATTATAAGCTAGACTGCTAACCGCAAGGTCACTAGTTTGAATCTGCAGTTGTTCCATGGGAGAAATGCGATGCTTTCTGCTTCTGTAAAGACTTACAGGCTTGGAAACCCTATACAGAATCACATGAGTAGGAATCAATTTCATGGCACACAACCACCACCACCACTACCACCAGATATGAAAAATCAATGCAATGTCATTCAACGTAAAAGTGCAAAGCATAGAAAATATGCACCATATGCATGAGATCTGCAATGTGAAAAGCTGGAGCAAGAGTTGAGCACACTAAGTTATTATTTATTAATAATGACATCATTCTGATTTTATAGCATATTGTTGCATATTCTTTTAGGTCACAGCTTGCCTTTTTGATCTATTTTCAAGTACTGTATTGTTGTTGTTGTTGTTATGTGCCATGGAGTCGGTTCCGACTCATAGTGACCAAGTTCAGGGTTTCCGAGGCTGTAAATCTTTACGGGAGCAGAAAGCCTCATCTTTCTTGCATGGAACAGCTGGTAGTTTCGAACTTCTGACCCTGAGGTTAGCAGCCCAATTCATAACCACTATGCTACCAGAGCTATATTAAGTTCCATTAAATTGAAAAAAATCACAAATAAATACTTAAGAATCAAGCATCAACATCTTACATGCCAAATTCTATTCTGCTTAATAAGTATACCCATCCTAATTTTTGTACTCAGGGGATAAAGAGTTCTAAGTCATTTTGCAAATTTCCTCTTACCAATAACATCTTTGCACCTGTTGTTGTTAGGTACCATCGAGTCAGTACTGACCCATAGCGACCTTATACACAGCAGAATGAAACACTGCCCGATCCTGGGCCAACATCACTACTGTTGCCACACTTGAATCCATCGATGCTGCCACTTGGCCAATCCATCTCGTTGGGAGTCTTCCTCTTTTTCTCTGACCCTCCACCTTACTGAATATGATATCCTTCTCCAGTGACTGGTCTCTCCTGACAATATGTCTGAAGTATGAGAGACAAAGTTCGGCCATCCTGGCCTCCAAGGACTAGAACAGATTTTAAAAAGCCTAGGTTTGTTTATGAAATCAATACATGCAAAGGCTAAAGAAATTAAAATTGTGTTTATTCAAATACAAAATAATAATACGACATTTGCCTTATAATGCATCAAAGTCCATAACAATGTTTTTTTCTTGGTTCCAGTAATTTAATTTCAGGGATGTTCCTTAGAAAAGAGAATGGTAAGATATTTTCTCATGTATTTTGGACATGTTATTAGGAAAAGTTAATCCATAAAGAAGGAGAGAGTCTCTCAACAAGATGAACTGACACCTGTAGGATCAGACAGTTTTGTTCCATGGCACACAGGGTCACTATGCGTTAGAAATGACTCAACAACACCTCACAAAAACAATAAAAGTATTCCCAGGGAAACAACCCAAAACAAAGAGTTTTGGGAAAACTCTGGGTACAAAGATTCTCATCATACACATAATTATAAAAGTGAAAAACATGAAACAACAAAAATACTTCAAAACAGGCAACAGCTAAGAAGGCCATAGTAGATCTATATTGATGACTATTATTCAGTCCTAAAAATAATGCTTTTAAAGTGAAATGGCGATTACCCAACATATAAAGCTAATAATGAAACACTAGATATAGTAGTAGATGTAATGTGTTTCCAAGCCTGTAAATCTTTATAGGAGAATAATGCCTCATCTTTCTTCTGTGGAGGGACTGATAGTTTCAAACTGCTGACCTTGAGGTTAGCAGCCCAATGTGTAACTACACTACCAGAGCTCCTTCGGATTTGAAACTACATGGAATATGGAGTAAAATGTGTACAATTCTGGAAAGAAAGTTATTAAAGTAGTAAATACGATCATCTTGGCATACTAATTTTTTGTTTGGTTTGGATAATGGAGTTAGATTTTCTAACTGAAAAAACAAACTAGAAACAAATAGGTAAAATATTACTTTTACTACTTTGGTAAGATGTGAAATAAGGTCAGATGAAAACAATTTCTCTATCAAGTACTCTTCTGACTAAATTTTACTGCACCTTTCTAAGTTTAGTTTTATCCAACCATCATTTGTGAAGTATTTAGGAGGGACGGCTCCCTCCCTGTAGTGCATTTCACTCGTACTCCAATGTACTGTCCTCCTGATGACTACTATTAAGTTCAAGGACTTTCTCTTTCTATTTTTAAGTATCTTTGATATTAATTCACAGGAAAATCATATTTTATATTCCTGACTGTGACAGACAAGACTCCTGTTATTTATGTAAAATAACCCAGTCACTGGCACTGGTTATTTTACATAAATAACAGGATTTATTTCTCAAGTGGAAAGAAAGATGCTTAACCTCATGTTCTTTTGTCTGAAATGATCAGATTCCAAGTGAACTGGTGAGGGGAGCAGTTTACTGCTTTTGCCACTGGGGCAGCCTTCCTTTCTTAGACAATATAATGTACTCTAGCATGAGTGTTCTAGCTCTCCTCCAAAGCCTCTCACAGTCCATGAGCTTGTGGAGTCAGGGTCATCAAGAACACAACAGGAGATATTAGGACTGAGAACCACTCCATAATTTGGGGGACATGCTAACTATCACACTCTTCAAGTTAGATGAGAGAACAAGGGTATTGAGTTTTTAAAATCCATGCTTATGGCTACTACAAAACCAATATCTTTGCCGTACAAATCACAATATGAAATAAAAGGGGTCACCAAGGACTCTAAGTGGCTAGACTTCTGGGCACTCCTTGGGTCTTTGTTCTGAGACTTTTCTCTTGTAATTGAAAATGTTAATATTGTCTCCTCAACAGGATCTTCTTTTCACAAAAGTCATTCACTTCCAAGTTCACCCAGGCTTTTTGGAGGCCACTACTTGGAGTC
>NW_006408637.1:683568-684517 GCF_000296735.1 Chrysochloris asiatica | reverse complement strand
GGGAGAAAGATGAGGCTTTCTGCTCCCGTAAAGATTTACAGCCTCGGAAACCCTGTACAGGGTCACTATGAGTTGGAACCGATTCCACTGCACATAACAACAACAACAACAGTTCTTAAAGATTAGTAAGACTGATGAACAACTAACTATAGCACTCACTACAAAAGAACAAATAAAACTGTCTCTTGAATGCACAAACTATTGTACTGCCTCGTGGTCTAGTGAGAGTTAAAAAAGGATACATCTCTATTTATTGTGAAGCTAGTAGTAACTGACCCCTTCTCCTGATGCTCAGGGCCAATGGTATGTCAGACTCTTCAGTTTCCCAGTGACTGATGTCCCTCTAAGAGCCCCTGGTAGTTCAGTGGTTAAGCACTCAAATACTAACTGACAGGTCAGCATTTTGAATACGTCAGATTGCAAGGTTGGTTTGACCCGCAAAACCGGCAGTTCAAGTTCACCAGCCACTGCTTGAAACCCTATACAAGGGTGTTATGAGTCAGAACTGACTCGACAGAAATTAACAACAACAACAACAACAACATGGAATTCCAATGTGATACTATAGGATAAGCAGTGGACTGCTAACCACAAGGTTGGTGGTTCAAATTCACCAGTTGCTCCTTCAAAACCCTATACACCTTCACTATGAGTAAGAAGCAACTTGACAGCACTTCACAACAACAACTTCAGCTCCATCTGATTTGACTCTTAAAAGTAGAGTCATATTTCATTCTCTCGGAATCATCTGACTGGCTAGTTTTTATTATTTTTTATTTCAAATGCACTATTGCTGCTATCTACCCTTTTTCCTTGGACTTTGTGCTGACTTTGGTCACAGTCAAAGATCAGAGGTGAGAAGAATAGAAGATAATAATATAGATTCCTAAGGTTCCCTTCCTATAGGTCACGGGCTAGTAGTGGCTAAGTTCTTTTTTATTATTATTAT
>NW_006408637.1:659272-661523 GCF_000296735.1 Chrysochloris asiatica | reverse complement strand
AAAGAAAGAACTCAGCAGGTTCCCTGTGGAATTCCTATTCTGTACTTGAGAGGCAATAAATAGAGGCATGGCTGAAATCTACAGACCATCTTGGAGAAATAGATGAATATTGTTGTTGTTGTTACATGCTGTAGGGTTTCCGTGGAGTCACTGGTGACTTGAACTGTCGACCTTGAGGTTCAAACTGACCTTGCAGTCCTTTGCATTAACCTACAGTGCCACACCAGGACTCCAAATAAATGAGTATCACCTGTACAGTCAATAGCGCTTCTGAAAGGAAGAAGAATTTAGTCTTGCTTTAAAGGCATTGTTAAAGTTTTTCTGATTTCATAAAAACCATAATAATATTTATTATATTAATAATCCTACTACTTTTCAGGTTTCTGTTCTGTGCCAGAACTGCTGAGGCTCTGTATAAATTAATTAATTTAATCTGACCTCATAATCTTTTCTGGCTCTAAATTTTAGTAACATAATTTTATAATAAAGTGCCACACAGAATTATAGAGTACATTGTTATTTAAGGTTAGCTCAGGATTGGGCAGTGTTTCAGTCTGTTGTGCACTGATTTGCTATGAGTCGGTACCGACTCGATGGCACCTAACAACAAAAACATCTTGATGTGGTACTGTAGAATAATGCACTGAACCACAGGTTAGTTTGAAATGCAAGATTGGTAGTTCAAATTCACCAGCTGCTTCTTGGAAATCCTATACAGGGTCAATGTTAGTCGGAACCAACTTGAAGGCACTTCACAACAACAACACAGCATCCTCAAAATACTGCTCAATTGCTGCAATTTCACATTGTATTTTTTTCTGCAGGCTCACTCTCCATTCTTCTCCACAGTGCTATGCGTAACCCAAACTAAATGGCTAATAAGAACTGATGGAATCACCGTGGTTTCTAAGTGTATGTGGCTGTGTAGACAAGTTCTATTTCAGTACAAATGGTTTCTAAACAACTTATCATTATTGTGAGAATTTCAACTTCATTGCATTTGGTGTTCTTAAATGCAAAAATATAAGGACCATCACTTCACAGCTGTTAGAGTTTTTTATTTTTAATTCATGTCCTTAAAAAGGCCAAGGGATAAGTGAGGAAAAAATACAATTTATTTGAAATTCCAGTTAATTTTCAAGGAATTTCCTAGATATAGGTGATTTTATTGTTAACTGCTGTTGAGTCAGTTCCGACTCACAGCGGCAGTGTGTAGTATTTACAAGGAGCTTCTAGTAGGTTTGAATCACTGACCTTGTGGTTCAAATTGACTTTGTGGTCCAGTGCATTATCCTGAAGTGCCACACAATACTTTCATTCACTTAGTCATTGCTGTAAAACAACTCATCTGTCACTGTCAGGTTGTCGTACTGTGGTGACCTGCATGCTTCTGTGAAGCTGGAAGCTATGCGATGAGTATTTTAAATACCATAGGGTCACCATCATGGACAGGTTTCAGCTGAGCTTCCAGACTAAGACAGACTAGGAAGAAGACGAGGCAGGCTACTTCCAAATGTTTAGCCATGAAAGCTTTATGAATGGTAGTGAAACACTGTCATGTAGCACCAGAATACTGAACACGGAAACACTATGACTAGTACCTGAGTATTGTCAGATACAGTGCTGGAAGATAAGCCCTTCAGGTTCAAAGACAATCAAAGTATGACAGGCAAAGAACTGCCTTCTCAATGTAGAGTTGAGCATGATGATGTGAATGGAGTACAGCGTTTCTGAACTTCACTTGCTAACGAGGCACAACTCAAAATGAGGCGAAACAGCTGCAAATATCCATTAATAATTGGAGGATATGGTGATAGAGATATGATACCACATGACAGAATTTTGCAAGCCCAATGACTTCTTCATTGCAAACATGTTTTTTCAAAAAAACTTATACACGAACCTCACCAGATGGAAATCCCCATATCATTCACCAAAACAAGGGCAGGAGCAGACTGTGGAACAGACCATCAATTGCTCATATTCAAGATCAGGTTGAAGCTGAATAAATGTAAAACAAGTCCACAAGAGTTAAATATGATGTTGAACATATCCCATCTGATTTTAGAAATCATCTCAAGTACAGATTTGATGCATTAGACACTAATGATCAAAAACAAGAGGAGTTGTGGGATATCATATAGGAAGAAAGCAAAAGGTCATTAAGAAGACAAGAAAGAAGATAAACACCAAAATGGATGTCAGAAGAGATTCCGAAACTGGCTCTCCAACACAGAGATGCTAAAGCAAA
>NW_006408637.1:657071-659172 GCF_000296735.1 Chrysochloris asiatica | reverse complement strand
ATGTTGGAAGGCACTCAAAATGCAATGGGGAGGAGCTGTCTCCTCAAAGTAGAGTTGACCGTGATGACATGAATGGAGTAAAGCCTGTGGGAGAAAAGCACGTGGGACCTTCATTTGCTGATGGGGCACAACTCAAAATGAAGAGAAACAGCTGTAAACATCTATTGAAAATGGGAGCATGGTATGTACAGAACCATTGTTGTTGTTGTTAAGTACCATCATAGAGTATAAGAAAATCAAACAAATCTGTTTTGGAAAAATGAAGCAAGAATGATCCTTTGAAGCATTCTTAAGACATGTTATCAGGAGGGTCCAGGCCCTGGAGGACATCACACCTGGTTAAGTGGTGGTGGTGGTGGTGGTGATTATGTGTCTGCCCTCGAGTGGGTTCTAACTCACAGCAACTCTGCATAGGGTTTCTGAGGCTGTAAATCATTACTGGAGCTGAAAGCTGGTGTACTTGAACTGCTGACCTTGTGGTGAGCAGCCCATCGCATAACCTACTATACCACCGGGGCTTCTTTGATTAAACAGAGGGTCAGCAAAAAAGAGGAAAACCCCCAATGAGATGGATTTACACAGAGACAGAGACACTGGGCTGAAACATAACAATTGGAGGAATGGTGTAGGACCAGGCAGTGTTTCATTTTGTTGTGTATAAATTTTCTGAGAGTCTGAGCTGACTGGAAGGCACCTAACAACAACAACATCACGTTGTTGTTAAGTGCCGTTGAATCAATTCCTACCCATAGCGACCCTATGTAGAGATTCCAAGGAGCAGCTGGTGAGCTTGAACCACTCACCTTGCAGTTCAAATGACTTTGCAGTTGGACACATTAGCCCACAGCGCCACACCAGGACTCCAACAACAACAAGATAATAATCTTCAAATCACTATCACCAAATTTATTTCCAATTTCCATATACACATTGCTAAGTTCCTTCTAAATATTCTAGAATAATTTCAAATTAACATGACCTAAATTGAACCTATATCTACCACCCACCCCTGCCTGCCCCTCCCACGCCTCCCTTCAACCCATGTCTCTGTCTGTATTCTCTTCTTCTAAAATAGACAACTGTCCACCCACCTGCACAATGCATAAAACTGGCAACTGTTCTCTTCTCCTCACTGTCTCTCATCTGCTCTAAATCATTCTTGGTTTTTACCTCTAATAAAGTTCCTTCCACTCATTTTGTCATCTCCATTTGCAAGGCCTCTATTTAATTTAGAATCTAGTCTCCCTAAATTTTACAGAAAATCCCATTGGTCTCTGAACACCAATAGGACTTTGTGTAAAATCTCTGAACCACAACAGGACTTTTTGTAACTTCTCAGTAAATGCTTCAGGTGAAGTAATGACTGAATGGATGAAGTACAAAATGAATTATGAGAATAAAAGTGTTCCCTCATTTTCCAAAAGTCTTACAAACAGCACTGAAAAGTTGATGGAAAATGATCTTTTAATTTCATTTTTTGTGAACTTTTGGAGTCTCTGTGTGTATACTGTTGTTATATGCCTCTGAATCATCCAGGCTCATAGGAACTTTATGATGCAAACAGAATGAAACACTGTCCAGTACATATATACACCTAACTGACAGTAGCAACAACAACAAAACACTTGTTTTCTAATATTTCAGTTTTGTATTCTTTAATTGGTTCTAACTCAATTGAACAATCATATACCATGGGTTTATATTTTGTGACTGTTCTAATGTGAGGAACCAAATATGAAAATTAGTTCTTTATCCAACAACTAATGAAGCAGTAAAATGACTCAAATATTTGACATGCTTCAGCTATCTGAGTAAAGGATCTCACTTCTAACAGAAAGCGTGTGAAGGGCTTTTGGGAGGCATGGCAATTCCGTTGCATTTTCTTTATTAAGAAGATTTATCACAAATTAAGAGACAATGAAAAAGGAGAATTAAAGTTATCAGCTACACTTGGTAGAGTGATTTGACACATGATAGGCTGATGAGCATGAACTACCAACGTTGTAGTTCAAATGGCTGTGCAGTCTGACACATTAACCCATAGTAGGAACTTAATAGATATCTATGAAGTCCTGGTGTGGCACTTCGGGTTAATGTGCGG
>NW_006408637.1:655501-656931 GCF_000296735.1 Chrysochloris asiatica | reverse complement strand
TAGCGACCCTGTACAGGGTTTCCAAGGCTGTAAATCTTGACAGGAGCAGAAAGCCTCATCTTTCTCCCACAGAACAGCTGGTAGTTTTGAACTACTGACCATGATATTAGCAGCCCAATTTGTAACCACTGCACTACCAGAGCTCCTTTTGGAAACCCTATACAGGGTTGCTATTAGTTGAAATGGACTAGAAAATACTTAACAATAGCAACTGATTGACTACATAAATCAATTAGTGATTTAATGAATAAGTCAATCAGTGAATGAGTTTAAGTTACCATTCAGTGAATGGTAAAATCAGAGATATGATAAAGCATCAAATACTGGTTTTGATGTATTGGATTTAATAGATTAAGTCCTTTATCACGTGGCCCAATAGTATCTGTTGCTGTTGTGTCCTGTTAAGTTAGTTCTGACTCATAGCAACCCTGTGGGGCTTCCATAGGTGGCTGGTGGGTTTAAACTGTTGACCTTGGAGCTACCAGTCCCGTGCTTATCCCACAGCACCACAATATTATCCATTGTTGTTAAATGCCGTTGAGTCAGTTCTGACTCATAGTGCCCCTGTATAGGCTTTCCAAGGAGTAGCTGGTGGGTTTGTACTGCCAGCCTTGCAGTTAGAAGTCCACTGTTTATTATACAATGCCACATCAGGACTCCACAATATTACATTCTCAACCTTAAATCTTAGCACTCCTAAACCACTTGTAGTGAACCTATCAATTTTTTTGTATCCATAACGCCTGTCTCCTTTATTAGCACTCTTGACCAAGCCTTCGTCTATAAATTGGATATCTGTAACAGTCCTTTAATCCCTCAATCAGAAATGCACTCGGGTCCTACTCCCATGCAACCTCCATTCTATAGCTACTGTTATCTTTTCAAAACGCTAATATGAAAATCTGATGATCTCCCCCACCCCCTTATTCTGCTCACTAAAGAGTGAGGATTTTTCAATGATTTTTGCCTATTCTTATTAATAAAGCTAAAATTTCTTAATATGGTCTACAAGGCCCTATATGATTTGGTGTCCACTGACCTTTTCAGCCTATCATTCCACTATCCTCTCCCTTAGTCCCATGGAATCAGTCTAACGACCTTTTATTTTAGGCTAATCTATTGCCATCTATAACTTTCCAAGCATTAAAAGTCAAAGATGTCACTTTGATAATTACTGTGAACCTGACCCCAAACATAATCCGTTCAATCACTTCATATGCATGCAAAAGCTGAATGATGAAAAACAAAGACAGAGGAAAAACTGATGTATTTGATCTGCAGTGTCTGCAAAGATTACTGAATATATTGTGGACTGCAGAAAATGAATAAATAAATCATTCTTGGAAGAAATGCTACCAAATGTCCCTTAGACATAAGGATGCCAAAATTTTGGCTCAGTTACTTCGGAAATGTCATTAGGAAAGATCAAT
>NW_006408637.1:645672-648200 GCF_000296735.1 Chrysochloris asiatica | reverse complement strand
ACATTGCAGAGAATGAGTATTCTGGGCAACATTTCATTCTGTTGTGCATAAGGTTACTATGAATTGGAACTAATTCGACAGCACCTAAGAGCAATAACAACGGAAACAATGGATTCAAATATATCAGACACCATAAAGATAGTTGTTATTGTTGTTAAATGCCATCGAGTTGGTTCCAACCCATAGCGACCCTGTATAGTGTTTCCTAAGAGCAGCTGGTAAGCTTGAACCACTGACCTTGCAGTTCAAACGGCTTTGTAGTCTGGCGCATTAACCCAAAACGCCCCACTGGGCACTTAATTCTAGTGTATTTTAAGGTCACCATGAGCTGGAGCCAACTTGACAGCAATTAACAACAATAATAGTCCTTTAAGACTGACACTGTTATCATCATTTGACAGGTAAGACAACCAAGGATCAAGCAAAATCTATATAACTTGGCCAAGATAAACTGGACTGGGACTCAGAACTTTTGATCTGAAAACCCTTCCTCTCCTATCCACTTTCCATCACCACTAAGCTAGCTCCCCAATAACTTGCTCTATATGACCACTGATTTCATTGTAATATGGATGATATGCATTTTAAATGTTCCAGAAACAAATTATTACCGTATAGAAGCTATCTTCCTATCGGTATGAAATTTTTTTTAGAATGTGAGGGTTGACATATTACAATTGCAATACCTGTTTCTTTAAAGCTTGTTCTTAAGAAATAGATTAAAACAGAAAAGAAAAGAAAAAATTCCCAAGAATTCACTAAATACATGCACTGGGCAAGTTGTTTTCACAGATTGACAGGGTCTAGAACATTAAGTTACTGCACAAAATAAACCTCTGAAATTTGAGCACAAATCTGTCACAAAAAATATGTTAGTCTATGCCCATATATTGCAATCTTGAAGTCTCCTTACAGCAGTGCTATTGAAATCATTGCTTACTCCTTCATTCAGCAAAAACCTTTCATAAAGCATAAGACCAAAGTAAACTTTCACTTTTTTTTTTTTTTATGCCACAGTAGGTAAGCTGTTTCCTGCATCATTTATCATCTCCTGGCTAAGGCAGCACAAGGTCCTCTTTTTCCTGGAATGTTAGCTATACTATAATAATGGTGACACGTCACCTAAAGAACTTAATTATATCTGGGTGTCTTACAATTATTGCATTTTGCACATTCCACAGTTTAATATAAATGATAACTACCATTCTCCAGAAGTGAAAAGAAAAAAAAATTCTAAAACGATTTTTTTAAAGAAAGAATTAAGCATATCCTCTATCCCAATAAAAAAAAGTCTGATGTCAGATCAACATTGTGTGGTTGGGCAATGAAGGCTAGAGACTGTAAAACCAGCCTAATATAGAGAAATAGGGAGATAAAAACTACATCAGATATAAACCATTTCACAGGGTAACTTTCACACTGATGGCTGGAATTTCTGAATAAATATTTCTTAAACCATGCTTTAGCTGTCAAATACACAATGGCAAATCAGTTAATATTTTTTGAGAATAAACAAATGCTTATAGTAACAGCAAGTCAAGGAACACACATAAATGCAGTTTAAAAACCAATATTACTATTTAGACAGTATTCTAAAATGGAATTTAATATTTAAATTTAATTAAATGATAAAAAGTTATTAGCGAGTAGTTAGCTTTTAAAATGGAATGCTAATTTATATCCCCAAGTGATTTTAAACTAATGAAAATGCAGTGCCCAAATGATTCTTACCATTGTGATATTTTATATTGTTGTTAGACTCATACCAAACCTGCATAGGATTTCTGAGGAGCAGCTTGTGTGTTTGAACCACTGACCTTTCAGTTAGCACTCCAGTGTTGATCCTACAGGGCCACACAATAAAATCAAATAATTGTTATTGTCATGGAGACCTCATGTGCCACAAAGTAGAACCAACTGCTACATAGCATTAACTGTAACCTAGTGTGGTGCTGTAGGATAAGCACTGTACTGCTAAACACAAGGTTAGTGAATCAACTCTACCAGTTACTCCTTATTGCTGTGAAGTGCCGTTTTGGATCAAATCCATAGGGACCAGGTATAGGGTTTCCAAGGAGCAGCTGGTGAGTTTGAACTGCTGACCTTGCAGTTCAAACATCTTTGCAGTCTGGCACATTAAGCCACAACGCCACACCAGGAGTCCTTGAAAAATCCTTTAAAGGTCCCCATTGAGTTCAAATAGACTCAAAGGTACTTAACAACAACAATCTTCATTGAAGCAGAATGTCAATCGGGTTTTTTTGGCAGACCAGCTGGATGTGTTCAAACAATCCTTAGGTTTGTAGTCATGCACAAACTATTTGTAGCACCCAGAGACCTACTTCAAACAAAGTACTCAAACGATAAAATGGATATGAGACTGGACTATTTAATACTAATGATGCTATGTTTTTATGATAACTGCTTACTAAATTCTAAAAAATGCATCAACATGGCAAAGAAATATTTATAGCAGGCATTCTAAATACCTAAGATAATGCTGCCATTTATCATACCCCAATGGTGTG
>NW_006408637.1:644358-645572 GCF_000296735.1 Chrysochloris asiatica | reverse complement strand
GAATTCCTTGCTGTCGGATTGATTCTGACTCACAGTGAATCTACAGGACAGAGCAGAAATGTCTTCTAGGGTTCCAATGGTGGCAAAATCTTTTAGGGCATCAGGTTTTTCTCCTACGGAATAGACGGTGAGTTCAAGTTAGTTTATTGACAGCTGAGCTCTTAACCACTGCATCTCCAGGATTACCCAAAGTAGATTGTTGTTGTTATTGGTATTAAGTGCTTGCTATCAAGTCAGTTCCAACTCATAGTGACCCAATATACGGTTCCTGAATCCATAAATCTTTGTGGGAACAGAAAGTCTCCTCTTTCTCCCATGGAGTGGCTGGTGGACTTGAATCGCTGAGTTTATTACTTAAACTGAGTTTATGACTTAAACCAGTGCTTATCCTATAGAGCCACTGTGTTCCCCAAAGTAGATTTGTTGTTAAGTGATGTTGAGTTGGTTGGACTCCCCAAAGTAGATAGAGGCCAACAAAAATGAATGAAATGAAAGAAACTCTCAATAAGATGCATTGGCACAGTAGCCTCCAAAATGAACTCAACACACCATAGCAATGATCATGAAGATAGTGCAGGACCAAGCAATGTTTCCTTCAGTTATACACAAGGTGACCATGAGTAGGGGCCAACTGGATGGTAGTTGCCATCAATCAAAACTTGCCATCCTTTCACCCATGAAGTCTGCACATGCTATTCCTTTTGGTTGGCATCCTCTCTCTCACCTCCTCTAGTTTCACATATACTCTGTCCTCTGAGACTTGGTCCAACACTGCCTCAGAGCATCAAGTGCCCCCCTTTGTAGAATTTATCACAGTTATAAATGTGTCCTTACTCTTACGACTATTTGATTAATGTGTATCTCTCCCACTTGTCTGTAAATTCCAGAGGGAGAGGCTATATCTGTTTTCACTCAAGTGTTTGGCACAAATAGCTGCTTAATAGAAGTTTGTGGAATGAATGAGCAAAATGCCGTTCTCATTTTAATCTTGACATCTTTAAAGATTGTTTCTATTCCTGAAGTGAGCTCACTCCATGCCATCAATGTAAATCAAATTATTTTCTTCCATACTTAGCTCCACACGCATTGTTTCCTTCAACAAATATTCATTAGCAAGCTATTATGTTCCAGGTCCTCTGTTAGGGGCATGGACAATATAGTTGCTTAAGAACTCAGCAGGTAAGAAGAATAAGGTTGGAGGCCTGTCACTTCCC
>NW_006408637.1:642537-644171 GCF_000296735.1 Chrysochloris asiatica | reverse complement strand
CTTCTAAATATTCCTTTATATGTGGTTCTGAGTTCTGGGACCATCCCCTGAGCCTGTATTCTGTGTTGTTGTTAGTGGAGCTCTTTGCTACATGTCCACCCAACCCGCCATCTTGTTTGTTCTCCATAAATCCTACTTCTTGTTGTTGTTAAGTGCTGTTGTGTCAGTTCCGACTTATAGCAACCTGGTATAGGGTTTCCAAGGAGCCACTAATGAGTTTGAACCACTGATTTTGCAGTTGAATCTGACCTTGAGGTCCAGTGCTTATCCTACAGCACCAAACCAAGGTGATAGTGCATGAGTTAAACTCAGGAAAGGTGTGCCAGGGTTATATACTTCCACCATACGTATTTAATCTCTATGCTGTGCAAATAATTCAAGAAGTCGGACTAGATGTAGAAAATGTGGTTTTAGACTCCTTAACCTGTGCTATATAGATGAAACAACATTGCTTTCTGAAAGTGCAGAGTACTTGAAGCACTTACTGATGAAGAGCAAAGACCACCGTTTTCAGTTTGGATTACTAGACCAATAAACAACATCATGGTAAACGGAGAAAACATTGAAGTTGTTAGGAAATCATATTACTTGGATTTACTATCAACACTCATGGAAACAGCCATCAGGAAATCAAAGGACATTGTACATTAGGCAAATGTGCGGCAAAATATCTCTTGAACAAATTCCCTTCCAAGACTAAGACTCAAGGGGAATACACAAGCAGGCATGTGGTCTGGCTGGTGACAACACTGGTCATCAATAAGCAGCAGTGGGAGAAAAACATCAATGAATTTGTGAGCTAAGTCCAACCATGTTCAATAGACTCCTGTGAACCTAGGTTGAGACCTGTTTGGCCAGAAGTATGGCAAGACCTGGGGACTCCTGGGCCCAGAGACAGTGACATGGCCACAGAGGACTAGAGCAGAGAATGAAGTGTCCAGCTGATAAGAAGTGAGGGGAGATGCACCAGAACACCCATACTTGCAGATAGTACCCACTTGGCCTGGCTTCAATGTCTGTATGATCAGAATACAACTAGAAGAAGAAAAATGAGGAGGAAAAAAAAAAAAGAATAATCTACTACAATTTGATGAATTTGACCTATACTTATGGATGTAGTAGCTCAAAAGAGGGAAAAAATCTTTACAGCGAGAATCACTCCCACCTCCTCGGTACACAGAGTTGGCAGGGATGGGCAGCATAGACACTGGGTACCCAAAAGTGGGTGGGGTGGCTACAAAAGGAAGAAGTGACTGGCTTACAAGCTTTCAAGAGGGAACCTAGTACCTGAGGGTACGGGGGAAGATAGAATCTCTACTGAGTAGTTTCCAATCTGTTGGGATAGGGCTGATGAAAGGAGATGGGGATAAAACTCTTGTGGTACAATAGTGAATAATTGCTATCAGGACTGACTGTGAGGGACAGAATTGTAAAGGTAGATGCTTTGTAGCAAAAGTAGACAAACTAGATGATTGGGACATAATAAAAATTAAAAACTTATGTGCATCAAAGGACTTCACCAAAAGAGTAAAAAGGGAATCCACAGAATGGGAAAAATCTTTTGCAATGACACATCAGGTAAGGGACTCATTTCTAAAATATACAGGAAACTAAAACAACTCTACAAGAAAAAG
>NW_006408637.1:626299-641684 GCF_000296735.1 Chrysochloris asiatica | reverse complement strand
AGTTAGGCAGGTTCACATGGGCTAATTAGGACAGAGGTAAATGATGATATACGCACAACCTTGGATAACAGGCTTCAGGATACAGGGATTGAGGTGTGGTTTGAAAGGGTAAAGGAGGGGAATAATGTTAAGATGCTTGGCTGTCTTTTGAATCTTGGTTTCCCTTGCCTACCTACCATAGTGAAATAGACACTTGGAGGGTGGGGTGGGGAGGAATAGCCAGAAACATCACAATAGAAAAATTGTAAGTCCGTCTTCAGCCTATAACCGATTGGAATACCTTAAAGGGGGCTAAAAATTGCCCAGTGAAAGAGACCTCCTGTGGAGCTTTTGCATCACATAAGACCATAGGTGGAAGCCAGAATCCCATCTAGAATTGTCTGAGGTGGGAAATTTCCACTGGAAAGGATGAGTAGATCAGACTGTAGCAGCTAGAAGAAGAGAAGATACTACTTCATGAAGAAAGACCAGCAGGAAAAATCAGAAACAATAATGGCAGTATGATGGATTACCACAGGAACAAGTAAGCTGTTCACCCCGGATCCATCAAGGCAAATGGTCAGGTCCCCTCAGAGCAAACTCCCTTCCAAGACTAAGACTCAAGGGGAATACACGAGCAGGCATGTGGTCTGGCTGGTGACCACGTTGGTCACTGATAAGGAGAATAGGGGGAAAAAACAACAATGAAGTTGGGATCTAAGTCCAACCACATTCAATAGACTCCTATGAACCCAGTGGAGACCTGGATGGCCAGCAGTTACTGCATGATCCAGGGACCCCTGGGCCCAGTGGCAGTGACGTGGCCACAGAGGACTGGAATGGAGAGTGAAGTATCCAGCTTATATGAAGTGAGGGGAGATGCGCAAGAGCACCCATACTTGCAGATAGTATCCACTTGACCTGGCTTCTATGGTTGGATGATCAGAACTCGATTAGAAGAAGAAAGACAAGGGAAGAAAAAAAAAAAAGAGTAACCCACTACAATTGGATGAACTTTACCTATACATATGGATGTAGTAGCTCAAAAATAGGGAACAAATGTTTACAGTGAGGATCACTCCCACCCCCTTGGTACACAGGGTTGACAGGGATGGGCAACTTAAACATTGGCTACCCAAAATGGGCGGTGGAGGGCTATAAAGGCAAGAAGTGACTGGCTTACAAGCTTTCAAGAGGGAGCCTAGTTCCAGACAGGGCAGTGGTAGGCAGAACCTCCATTGAATGGTTTCCAATCTATTAGGACCAGGCTGGTAAAAGGAAATGGAGATAAGACTCTTGAGGTACAATAGTGAATAACTGCCATCAGGACTGACTGTGAGGGTCTGAAATGTAGAGGTAGATGTATTTTGACAAAAGGAGGGGAGTGATTGATTTTGTAGCCCAGGAGAGGAGGTCCCTGGGACCCTCAAGTATAAAGAGCGGAGAGCATGACCCTACCCAGAGAGGCAGTGATGCCAGGGATGGAGACAGAGATGATGATGTGGACAGATGGAGCAGCTGCAGACTCTAGACTCAGGGAAGGAGAGGGGCTGTGCACTGATTGCTGGGCAGGATGGGGGTGGGGGACTGGCCTGTGGGGTGTATCCTTTGGTTATCTGATGAAGCATGAAGTGCATTGTGATCATGGCAATGAAACAAAATATTATAGGATGAATATAAAGCAGATGTTCTCCCAGGTAAACCCACGTAATTCACAATAAAAACTTTTTTAAAAAAGTCACTATATACTGATGTAAAAAATACAGTCATTCTCCATACCTATGTGTTCTGCATCTAAGGATTCAACCAATCATAGACTGGAATATTTGAGGGGTGAGCATCTGAAAGCAATTAAGTGACCCAAGTGATCCCTCAAAGGTTATGAATGAGCATGTTGTTGATGCTGTTATGTGTCGAAGAGTCAATTCTAACTCATAACTACCCTGTACAGGTTTTCCAAGGAGTGGGCTGGTGGATATGAACCAATCTTGTGGGTCTAAAAGTTTCAGCTCAAAAGCAAGTATCAGCTGGAGTAAATGAACCTTTTAGAAGTTATAATCTGCTATAAAATAGTTGTAACAAAATTCATGATTTAGATTATCATTTTTTCCCTAGAATTCATTTGTCTGTGATCAAAACTTGCTCTATTTTTCAAATTGCTTTTAGTTAAAAGAATGAAAATAAAATGGATATGAGACTATGAAACTCAAAGGTAATGAAATAATTCCTTGTGGTGGTGGCTGTGTGCCGTGGAGTCGGTTCCAACCCATAGCAACCCTGTACAGGGTTTCCGAGGCTATAAATCTTTACAGGAGCAGAACGCCTCATCTTTCTCCCGGGGAACCGCTGGTAGTTTCGAACTGCTGACCTTGCAGTTTGCAGTCCGATTCGTAACCTCTACGCTACCAGAGCTTCTTTGTAGGCTTTCAAATTTTCTCATTGGGATTATTTAAAACAGAAGACTTTAAAGAATAAAAATAATTTCTGACACTAAATTTTGCTTAAAGATCCCTGGTAGTATAGTGGATTAGGAGCCACCCTGCTAACTGCTAGTCTAGCAACTAGCTACCAGTTGCTCTGCAGAGAAAGGAGGCTTTCTGCTCCCATAAAGATTTACAACCAACTCAACCCTACACAGGGTCTCTATGAGTCAGACCAATTCAGTGGCACACAACCACCACACATGTGTATGTGTATTAATTAGGAAAATAATAAAAATAAAATAAATTTTTATAAAGTTAATACTTAACGTCTCAAAATCACCTATTTGTCTAAAAACATATAAATTACAATGAGTCAAGATTAATAAACATGTCACCATATCACTATTTTTGTTGTTCATCATAAAATAATGTCTCCTCAGTTCTTGTGGTAAAATGCTCAAGTGAGGTGTGAGATGGATTTCCTGGAGGTCATGACCATCCCAAAGATCATGAAGGAGTAGAGCAAGCACAGAGTTTACAACCCAAAGCACAGACCATTTGCTATCAAGTGTACTTGAATATATACTTTCTGCGATCATGAAGTCTATGAATTTCATTTCATAAAATTTATCTCCATTCACACATTTCTTTTTCTTTTGAAAACAGCATGTGTGAGCAACACATATTCACAGCTGAAATTGTTTTCTTCACGTCTTAAAAGGAAGATGAAAAGTTCACATGCATTCTTCTCCCTCCAATTCAGAAGCAGATGGTAAGGCTTTATTTCAAAATAACCTACTCAGTCTGTTGTTAAGTAGCCTTTGGTACCATAGGAATCTGTCATTATTCAGGATGACTTTTTGTCCCACAAATGAAGCCTAAAATTCTTAAGAATTTATAGTTGATCCCAGTGTTTCATAACCCAGAACCCATGAATCCAAGAAGCAATTTTTGCAACTACTTTCCTTCTACTGGTTCTCCCAGCTCCATCTTCATTAAAAGTGGTTGTGACCTGGTTCCTCTGCTGTTTCCTCTTCATTCTCATATCTAGAGGATGATTTGAGGTTGCTTACTACCTGGTAATAATAATCTGATCTACCAAACCATGTTGTTGCTATTAGGTGCCATCAAATTGATATCGACTCATAGTGATCTTATGCACAGCAGAACGAAACACTGCCCGATCCTGGGTCAACCTCACTATTGTTGCCATGCTGGAACCCACTGATGCTGCCACTTTGCCAACCCATCTAGCTGGGGGTCTTCCTCTTTTTCTCTGACCCTCCACCTTGTTGTTGTTGTTGTTAAGTGCCATCGAGTCGGATCCGACCCATAGCGACCCTGTACAGGGTTTCCGAGGCTGTAAATCTTTACGGGAGCAGAACGCCTCATCTTTCTCCCGCGGAGTGGCTGGTAGTTTCAACCTTCTGGCCTTAAGGTTCGCAACCCAATTCGTAACCACTATGCTACCAGAGCTCCTTGACACTCCACCTTACCAAACATGATATCCTCCTCCAGTGACTGGTCTCTCCTGACAATAGGTCCGAAGTACAAGAGTCAATTTTGGCCATCCTGGTCTCCAAGGAGCACTCTGGCTGCACTTCTTCCAACACAGATCTATTTGTTCTTTTGGCAGTCCACGCATGGTACTTTCAATATTCTCCTCCAACACCATAACTCAAAAGCATCAATTCATCTATGGGCTTCCTTATTCTAGCTTTCTCATGCATATGAGGTTACTGAAAATACCATGGCTTGGGACAGGCACACATTAGTCTTTAAGCTGACATCTTTGCTCTTCAACACTTAAAAAGGTCTTGTGCAGCAGATTTGCCTGAGGCAATGTCCTCTGATCTCTTGCCTGCTGCTTCTGTGAGTGTTGACAGTTGATCCAAGAAGAATGACGTCCTTAACAACTTCAATCTTTTCACCATTGATAAGAGGGTTGTTTATTGGTGAGGATTTTTGTTTACTTGACATTGAGATGTAATCCATACTGAAGGCTGTGCTCTTCGATCTTCATCGGTAAATGTTTTAAGTCTTCCTCACTTTCAGCAAACCATATCCATTGCTAATTTATTGAGAGAGAATTGTTCTATATAAGCCCTTCCAGGAAGTCTGCTAGTCAAAGAGCACATTTCTTGTTAACTTTCATACTTCTTCAACTTCAACTTGCTTCCCCTCATCTTGAGTTACAAACTAGTAATTTTTGATATCATTTTCTGAAAAAGGGAAAGTATTTATTGGAAGCAAAAAAAAAGGACCAAAATTCAGAACTGCTCTACCCACCTTTATGCGTGCAGCTAAGTGCTTAGCCACTGAGCAACCAGGACTCCTCACACATTAAATTAATCCTATTTAATCTCAAAAGGAATTATATAAAATAAGATAGATGTTTCTATTCCAGTCCAGGGTATCCAAATGTATGTAACCTGATAGAATTTTTTTCTGTTCCAGATTTCCTACTACTGTCCTTGGAACAAACATGAAGCAAGGTTGATGCTACTTGTTTAATGGAAAGGATGGAAAAAAAGTTTTTTCCAAATAGAATCAAACTGTTGTAAACACCTGCTTTAGAGTAGATGCTACCTAAATGAATATTCAAAGTTTACTTAAGTTTAGTGAAATCAAATTGAAGAATGAATTTAGAACTTTAAGAAAAGTAGGCCATTTGTGTGATTCAGTATAGAATTATTCTTTCTATTTATGTCAACCAGTAGTATTTAACTGTCATCAAAGCATATGTGTTCAATACAAAATTAACTGTGAATAGGGAGAAAGCAAAAGAGTAGATGAAACAAAGAGCATAGCACTGATGAGGCATATCAGCACCCAAACATTCAGACACAAACACATTTAGATGTTTAGCTGTAGAGACTGCACCTGTTCCTAACCTCAAGTGGCAACATGGAATTGCTTATCAAATTACCAGGGAAATGCCACAAATGACAAGGGACCAGCAAAGTCTAAAATTAAAAATCTTTTCAGCAGGAACAAACACTGCCTGACTTTATATTATTTTGAAATCATCTACGAGATTTAACACCATCAAAGCAAACATTTACATTGACAATAGAAAACAAACTGACCTTTAGTTCTTTATTGAAAAACAATATGTATACACACAGGTGTGTGTATCCTCTGTACCCCACAACCACACTGCTTTCAAAAACAGCTAAATCCACTTGACCTTGAGTCTTTTCATTTAATAAACCTTGAAAAAAGGGTTTTGTATTTCAAGAGGACCACTCATTCTTTTATGCTTCCATTTTCATTTATCATAATATAGAAGTTGACTGAAGCAAACAAGATGGAAAATATTACTAAAATACACAAATAGTTTAAATTTCTGTATGGTTTGCTTTCCAACTTCATGGGAAATGGATTTAGAATGTCAAGAAAAGAGTATAGAAAAACATGTTGTTAAGTGCCAACTTACAACGACTCATAACAACCCTGTATAGTGTTTCCAAGGAGCAGGTGGTGATCTTGAACACCTGACCTTGCGGTCCAGCGCATTAACCCAGAATGTCACACCAGGAACCCCAGCTTCATGGGAAATGGGCTTAGATCATCAAGAAAAGCGTATAGAAAAACACAGACTGCAACAATTAACTAACAAGGCTCAGTACGAATCAAAGAACACTCAGGTGATACCTATTCTGATTGATCCTTGAAGTCCCTGGGTGTAAATGGTTAACATGCTTGACTGCTAAACTAAAGGCTGGACGATTTAGTACACCAGAGAAAGACCTAACGATCTACTTCCGAAAATCAGCCCTTGAACACTGCATGGAGCACAGTTCTACTTTGACACACATGAGTCAGGACCATGAGTCAGACTTGATTCAACAACTGATTCATTCTTGAAAGACATCTACAATTTGGTACACCACTAGCAGTAATCATTCTAATAATTATCACTGCCTGGGTGACTCAAATAGTTATGCATTCAACTACTAGCTGAAGCGGTGGTTCAAGCCCACCCAGAATAACCTTGGAACGCAGGTGCTTCCTGGCAAAGGGCCTTGAAAACTGTACGTAGTTCCACTTTGCACATATGGGGTCACCACGAGTCAGAACTGACTCTACAATAGAAATCACCCTGGAAAGCTTTTAACTTATTCTATAATAACCACTTGCCATATTATCTGATCCCGTAGAAATATTCTTGTGAGACAAGTAAGATGATAAAAGAAACACGGATAGCAATACATTAACATCTACTCATACAACATTAACAATGACATTTACTGTTATTGCCTTTTGTTGATGTTTGCTTTGTGCCGGGTTCTAAGTGATTAACACATATACTTATCTAATCTTTCTGAAAACCACTGTTGTTATTATTGTTCAGTGCCACCGAGTCATTTTCCACACACAATGACCCTGCATAGGGTTTCCAAGCAGCAACTGGTGGATTTGAACCACTGACCTTATGGTTAACAGTCTAGTACTTGTCCTTCAGTGTGGCATCAGTACTCCTAAACACCTTTGTTGTTGTTAAGTGCCTTAGAGTTGGTTCTGACTCATAGCAATCCTGTATAGGGTTTTTGAGGAGCATCTGGAGTATCTGAACTGCTGACCTTGCAGTTCAAATTGATCTTGCATTCCAGTGCATTATCTTGCAGCACCATACTAGGATTCCTTTAGAGTTAGGCTAGTCTTCCAACTCCACAGATAAAATAACTAAACAACTCTGAAGAAACAGGACAATACAGGTAAGGAAAGAAAAAAATTAATTTACAGAATATGCTCAGGTTAATATGGAAAGACATTATAAGCATAAAACAAGTATGGGATGTTATATACAAAATGGAACATTCAGAGAGGAAAAGGAGTTCTTTGAAATCAAAAACAACCAAAGTGAAAATTTCAATAGGATGGCTTGAAATCCCACAGAAATAAGCAAGAAAACAACATACACAAGAGATGGGTATTTGGAGAGGGAAGAAAAAAAATCAGAGAGTTAGAGGTAAAATATTCAATATGTTGTTTGTAAACACCATCAAGTATGTTCTGACTCATAGAGACCCTGAATAGTGTTTCCAAGGAGCAATTGGTGGGTTTGAATCACTGACCTTGCTATTAACAGTCCAGTGTTTATCCTACAGCGCCACAACATTCAAGTAAACAGAGACTCATGATAGAAAACAGAGAAAACTGGAGGAGAGAATTAACTAAGAAATATGTAAATAATTTCCCAGACACCAAGTACATTTACCTGAAGGATGAAAGTCAATCAAATGTCTTGCAGAGTGCCTGAATGTTCTCCTGGGCTACAATGTAAAACTTGTAGAGAGAGAGAGAGAGACAAGGAAGGGAAATAGAAAAAGAAAGCTAAATGAACATATTTCGTGATATATTTAAATAAATGTATTTTCCTGTTAGAGATCTATAGAGTTTGAAGATAAACCAAACATAAAACTAAGTAATGAAAAACATGAGACAACAATTAAAAAAGAAACAGAAACAAAAAACAAAACAAAAAGTAATACAAAAAGTAGAGAACATTCAAGTTTAGTAAGTGGTTTGACAATGAGTAATATCTATATAGTCCGTCATAAAATGTTAAACTGAAAATTGAAACATTCAAAATTTGTAATATATTGGGATTAAAGGAAAAGAGATTTATAACAGAGCTAAAAAAAAAACCTTCTCTTTCAGAGTAGGTAGCAGATAAATTCAAAAAGCCAAAAGGAAGACTTTGTGTATTTAGAAATATAGAAGGTTTGTTGTTGTTGTTAAGTGCCACTGATAAGGCTGGGAAGGGGAAAATAATCTAAAGCGTTGACATGTGTTGCCTCTAAGGTCTGTACTTGTGGGTGTGATGAGGGGCCTGCTGTATTTCAAACCCGATGAACAATTAGACTTACTTCACTATATGCATTCAGTATTTTTATAACAACAATATCAAATGTAAAAAGAGAAACTGTAGTCAATGAATGGAACAAATTCTGACGATATTAAACAAGGGTAAAATAAGTCATTTTCTGTGTGTGGAATTCTATTGTTAGAAAATGAATCTAATTTATGTTTATTAGTTTAATAAACTGTATCTTAAGTAAAACAAACAAAGAAAAAAACCATGCACAAAGCTGTAAGAGCAGATGCAAGAGCACCCAAACCAGAAGGGTGCCATGCAGAAACCCAACACGGAACAACACCACAGAGCTCTCAGGTGCATCTCTGAGCAGGAGATCCCATAGCTTTGTGCCTACCACACAGAGGAATCACAATAGGTTTTTATTTCCATTCAATTTGTGCCTTTCTCCAAATCCAAAATTTGCATGCAGCAAAACTAAGGTATTCGTGATACAGAAATGCAAAACCAAAAAAAACTACATTCAATGCCAAAATATAATACACATACGTAGGTTTTACTTTATGAAAATTGTATTTTCATAGGGAAGACAGGCAGATGTACCAGTCGGAACAAAGTACTTTTAAACACCAACTCATCATTTAGGATGAGAAAAAAAGTAAGAAGCTCATAGGTAAATGAAATTATGCTTGAAATGCTTTATTTTGCCTCAGAGTAATGTAGCAATTATTGTGACTGCTCAGAAACTAAGTGTTAGTAGTAATGTGGTGCAGGTTTTTGTAGAAATGCTCCCTGGGAGACAGCAGGTGAGTCCATTTAGGAGCCAAATCTTCAACAAAGAGAGAAAGCTGGAGGAGAGGAAAAAGAGATGGTGATGTAGGGAAAGGGTGAAGATGGGATATTGTTGCTTAAAGTAGAGATGGAGGAAATGTCAATAATGGTGCAGAGTCTTTATGGAAATGAATGAATGCTCGGGAGCTACTGAAGGCAGTCTGGGTGAGGTGCAATCTCGTTAACTTCGACCAGAACATGCTGGGAGAAGGAAATATGTCTTTAGTATGTCCCTGGTAAATAATTAAAGCATATGTTCTCAATAGGTCATGTGATATCATGTCCATAGGGGTGAAAATGGATCCTTAGAGGACTGAAAAAATCAGTAGATATTACAAAGGATTGTTTGTTGTCCTCAAAAAGGGCTATATTACATATATAAATACATATTTTATCTATGGTAATAAAATTTCACAGGGTGGGGGGTGACTAAGGAAAAAAAAAGTCTAAAAGACCTCCTTTGTTGTTGTTAATAGTTGTTGGGAGGGGAATACTGGGGGGAACCCAGCTGAGCAACACGGGATTGTTGTGGATTATTGCTATTGGGTCAGTTCTGACTCATAGTGACCTTATGTAGGGCTTCCAAGGAGCAACTGGTGGAATTGAACTGCAGACCTTGCCATTCAAACTGACCTTGAGGTCCAATGCTCATCCTACAGCACCATAGCAGGACTCGAGCACTGGGCTCACCACTGCATTAAAGAGGAAAACTAAAGACTGGAGAAGATGGAATGGAATTGATCGGAAGGGAGGTGGAGCCCATTGCCTGAGTTCCATGAGAACTTTTTTTTTTTTAAACTGAAAACTATTTCAAGATTAATGTGAGACATCTAATACCTTGCACCAATAGGATCTTTAAAAGGAAACGATAATTAAATTTCTCTTATCATCTAGATTATTGATTTTGTTCTAAAACAAAAAAAAATCATGTCCATTCAGTGATTTCCCTGATACTAACTTCATTCATTCCATTACAATCTATTGTAAATCAATAAGCGAAGCTCAGGGCCATCCCAAATTCTGTTTGACCACTTAACTTTCATGTGATCCTGGTAAAATATGTTCTTGACTTTCTAAACAAGTCCTTTGAATCCTCTACACCTGTACAAGCAGAATTGTTTCTATTTTGATTCAGGGTCCAGGCTAACAAAGATGTTCACCTAGACAGATATTTATAAGATGTGAACTGGGAAAAAGACTCAATTGAGGTCTCATGCCTTGTCAAAACAGTTCATTTGCATGAAAGTATGTGCTTTCTTGGTCCCAGGTTCTAAAGAAACCGTGTTTCCAAAATTTTCACCTTGGAGATGTTGACCATCTCAAGATGCCTACTTCAGCATCCCTGAAACCAAATCACTGCATCATTATCTATCTGATTTTGAAGCTACCTCTCAACAGCCAGAAAAATTTATTGGTCCACTTAAATGCCACTAAACCTCAAGCTCCATGAAGGCAAGAGGCTACTGCCTTCTTCATCACTGTGTAACCGATGGGCAACAGAATTGTGGTGCAAAAATATTTGGTGAATGAAAACATAACCGTAATTGAACTCATCATCTTCAAAAAAGTTAAGCAATATTTTAAGGCTTAGGTTTTAATGTTCAGTTACCTTGTTATTGTGAAGTGCTATCAAATCAGTTGTGACTTATCACAACCTTGTATAGGGTTTCCGAGGCTGTAACTCTTTTGCTATATTGTTGTTGCTAAGTATCATTGAGTTTGTCTGGACTCATAGTGACCCTGCATAACATTTCCAAGACGCATAAATCTTTAGGGGAACAGAAACGCTCAGATTTCTGCCATGGAGCAGTTGGTAGATTTGAACCACTGAACTTGTGGTTAGCAGTCCAGTGCTTATCCTACAAAAGTGCCTCAGACTAAATGGACCACTGGAAACCCTATTAAGTGACTAAAGTAGCAAAATTGCCAATTATTGTGTGGCATATCAATAGTCAATCCGGACTAACCTACTCTTGATAATTCCTTCCATTAGGGGCTGGGATACTCAGTAGGTGCTCAGCTAATGATTGCCTAGAGGAAACCACAGAATCACAGGCTCTGGGAAAACCCAGCTCCATCTTCCTACTCTATTTTATAACTTGAGAAATTTCTTTACTTCCTTTTTAGTGCATATAGCCATAATTACGTAAATGTGTATTTATGCAGTATATAGATATCTAAATTTTAAGTAATAAATTGGTCTTCCCTGATATACTTTTCATGAAAAAAAAACAAGGTAAAATGGTATGATTCAAAACAATTACTAGGAATACTCAAATACATTTGATTTAATGTGGTATTTCATTGTTTTCCAGGTCTGCAACTGTATGATTCACTGGAAATAATTACATTAGTGACAATTTCAATATGGATATAAAAACGAAAAGGCACTGGGTAGAAAGAAAATACACGATGGGCATGTCAGTTTTTCCTTGTGCGGTAAGGAAAACCAGAATGCTGTTCAGTGTTTATATATTCAATAAGCATTCACTGAAAGCCTGCCTTGGGCCAGGTAGTGTTCTAAGAACTGGAGATTCAGCAGTTAAATAAAAGAAAACTAAGTAAAACCACAGATTAAATCCTGGGTCTAATAGAGTTTATGTTCTAGTCAGGTCTAATAGACTTTAAGTTCACAATTATTGTTGCTAAGTGCTGTCAAGTTAATTCCAACTCATAGCAACCCTGTAGGGTTTCTGAGGAGCAGTTGGTGGATTTGAACCACCAACCTTGTGGTTTTCCTACGGTGCCACACCAGAAGTGCTCACAATAAGTGAATATAAAAAATGCCTATGTGTTGGTGTTGTTAAGTGCTGTTGAGTCGGTTCCAACTCATAGCGACCCTGTGTAGGGTTTCCAACGAGTGCCTGGTGAGTTTAAACAGCTGACATTATGGTTCAAACTGACCTTGCAGTCCAGCACATTAACCCCCAGTGCCACACCAGGACTCCTTATGTTCGATAGGGATAAATGCTGTAAAGAATATAGTAGTTTACAAAGATGGTGGATGATGAAATGGATTCCCACTATTTTAAATGTTATCGGGTACTGATGAGTCTGTTCCTACTCATAGCTACCCTGTGGAGGGTTTTCAAGACAGGCTGCTGGGTTTGAAAGGACGACCTTGCAGTCACTACTCCAGTGCTTATCCTACAGCACCAATCCCAAATGAAATGACTTTTGAGAAAAAGTCTAAAGGTAATGAGGAAGCAAGCCCAACAGATACATAGGTAAAGGGTATTTCAAACAGCATCTTTTTTGCAAAAGCCCTGATGTAGAATGCTCTGTTGTTGTTGTTGTTAAGTGCTGTCTAGTTGATTCCCACCCATAAGGACCCTGTATAGCATTTCCCAGGAGCAGCTGGTAAGCTTGACCTTGCAGTTCAAACGACTTTGCAGTCTGATGCATTACCCACAACCCCACACCAAGACTCCTAGAATGCTGTAGGTAGTATACAGCAAGGCGAGTTTCACTGGCAAGGTAAACTTTATTTATATATTCTACCCTGAATCTCCATCTATTAAAATCCTTTGTTGTTGTTGTTAAGTGCCATCGAGTCGGGTCCGACCCATAGCGACCCTGTACAGGGTTCCTTTAGAGGTCCTTTATTCTACCCTGAATCTCCATCTATTAAAATCCTTTGTTGTTGTTGTTGTTAAGTGCCATCGAGTCGGGTCCGACCCATAGCGACCCTGTACAGGGTTCCTTTAGAGGTCCTTTAAATGATCTCAAAAGGAAAAATCCTAAAAGGAAAAAAAAAAATCTTGATATCCTTTCAACAATATTTGGCTTCTCCCTTCCTTGAATCCCGAAAACAACTTGTCTCAGATAACTCAGTTTTACAACTTAACATGTGTGTAGATTATAAACACACGTAAGGGTCAAGACTTTGCCACAAATTTTTATAGCTCCTACTGAACCTCACAGCTTAGGAAGTTAAAAGTAACATCAAAGTGTATATGGTCTTTACTTAAAGATTCAGTAGACAGAACTGCTTCATGGAGTCTTGTTAGGATTTGGAAAATACACAATCTTGACACAAATCTGCCTTGTAAAACTCATGCTTTGGGTTAGTTCTTTATTTGCTAAAAAAGCAGTAGGATCTCCATTAGTGGGATTCTGGTTCTGTAACAGTGAGGAAAATCTTGGTCTATACTTGTGATCTGCCTTATACAATATTACTTTATACTTCCATTTTTTGGGGTTCTTATAACTGATGCTAGATCAAGTTAATAGTCTGACTGAGAACATGCAGTATCTTTGTTCCTTCTAAAACCTTGGTTTTTTGTTTTGTTTTTCACACATTTTGGTAAAGTAACACATTTCCCCAAATAAACAAGAGGATATTAATACATATCTCAATATTCTAAGAATATTTAAAATATTTTCACATAAACAGTGATCAAGGTACTCTGGAAAAGTCTCTGTTTTGTCAACCTTCAGAAACACATGTGACTTTCTAAAAGGGCTTCATCTTCTTCTCCATATAAGGTAGCCAAAATGAAAATCAAATGTCAGAGAGTTAAAAAAAAAATGTATTAAAAGTAGACATATTTTATGGTCATCAGCACAAAATATTTTTGAAGGAGTAACAACAACAACAAAAAAAAAACACACACACACACAAAAAAAAAACCAGAGGGAGAATTTGAGAACTCTTTTATTTCCAGTGACACTTCTGGAATCCATGGAACAAAAGAACAATTTCTATCTGTCACTCAATTGAAACTGGTAACATTTTTTTCATTCCAAGTGGTTCATTTCAAACCTCATTTTTCAAAACGTGACTCAGTCATTGGACGAATGAGTGCAGATGTCTGACATCTAGTGGCAAGAATCGGGAGCATCAGTCTAATAGTTTAGGAAAGCGGAGTCATTTTTTTTTTTTAGGGGGGGGAGGAGGGGAGGAGGGGAAGCATTTAATCCAAACCACACATTGGGGGAAAGCAAGCCCTAAATATGGGCTGGACCTCGACAAAACAAAAATTCTCTCAACTGGATCATTAAATGGCATCATGATTAATAGAGATACGTTTGAAGTTGTCAACAACTTCAATTTGCTTGGATCCACCTTCAACTCATGGAAGCAGCAATCAAGAAAATAACAACGTATTGCATTAGACAAATCTGTTGTACAAGACCTCTTTAAAGAGTTCAAGAGTAAAGATATCAGTTTGAGGACTAAAATGTGTCTGCTCCAAGCCATGTTATTTTCAATAGCCTCATATGCTTGGGAAAGTTGGATAATGAATAATGAAGACCATAGAAAAATGATGTATTCAAGTTATGGTGCTGGAGGAGAATATTAAAAGTACCATAGAGCACCAAAGGAACACACTAATCTGGGTTGAAAAAAGTAGAGCCAGAATATTCCTTAGAAGCCAAGATGACAAGACTTTGTCTCTCATATTTCAAACATGTTATCAGGAGGAGCCAGTCCCTGGAGAACAGAATGCTAGGAAAAGTGGCGGGTCAGCAACAAAGAAGATCCCCAATGAGATGGATTGACAAGGTGGTAGCAGCAATGTGCTCAAGGTAGCAATAGTTGTGATGGTGGCTCAGGACCAGGGAGTGCTTTGTTCTGTTGTGCATGCTTAGGGTCACTATGTGTTGGAATCCACTCAACAGCAGCTAACAACAAGAAGGAACATCAAATGCTCTGTTTAAGTTCACATCTCTAGTTGGCCACACTATTATAAAACTCCCCTCTTGGGGAGTTTCCTGGACAACAAATAGGGTCAAGCCTGGTTCCAAATTATCTTGGGAAATTTTCATAGCAAATGCTGGGTCCTATACAGTCCCTAGGAGTCCTAGTGTGGCACTACAGGATAATGCACTGGACCACAAGGTCTGTTTGAACTGTACAGTCGGTGGTTCGAATTCACCATCTGCTCCTTGGAAACCCAATACAGGGTCACTTTTAGCCAGAGTCAACATGACAGCACTTAACAACAGCCACACAGAGTCCCTTGTTGTTGTTGTTGTTAGTCAGTACCGACTCATAGCGACCTTATGCACAGCAGAACAAAACACTGCCCGATCCTGGACCAACCTCACTACCGTTGCCACCCTTGAGTCCATTGATGCTGCCACTTGGCAAATCCATCTCGTTGGGGGTCCCCTCTTTTTCTCTGACCCTCCACCTTACTAAACATGACATCCTCCTCCAGTGACTGGTCCCTCCTGAAAACATGTCTGAAGTATGAGAGAAGAAGTCTGGCCTCCTGGCTTCCAAGGAGCACTCTGGCTGCACTTCTTCCAAAATGTATCTATTGGTTCTTTTGGCAGCCTGTGGCACTTTCAATATTCTCCTCCAACACCATAACTCAAA
>NW_006408637.1:617513-625914 GCF_000296735.1 Chrysochloris asiatica | reverse complement strand
ATTATTTGCTCAGCATACAGGTTGAATAAGTATGGTGAAAGAATACAACCTTGCCGCACACCTTTCTTAATTTTAAAACATTCAGTGCTCCCGTGTTCTCTTCAAACAACTGCCTCTTGGTCCAGGTACAGATTCCTCATGAGCACAATTAAGTGCTCCGGAATACTCATACTTCACAATGTTGTCCATAGCTTGTCATGATCTACACATAGAGTCCCTAGGTTGTGTAAATGGTTAATATACTGATTGCTAATCAAATGGTTGGAGGTTAAAATCCACCCAGAGGTGAGGACTTGAAGGAAATGACTGACTATCTCCGCCCAGAATATTATGCATTAAAATCCCATAAAGTATGATTCTACTCTGACACACATGGGTTGCCATGAATCAGAATCCATGACTGAAATTAGTTTGGTGGATTTACAAAAAGAAAATAAACTCCGAAAAGGCAGCATTATGCCATGCTTGTTAATCTCTTGACTTTGAAAATCTAAAATAGTTCCTTATACAATTCAGGAACTGAATCAATCTAATAAACAAACATGTGACCAGTAGTAGAGATAGTAACAAAGCAGAACGAGGGTGCTGGGTCTGTTCTATTACAAACATCTCTAATATTCTAAGAAACACAGCTAGTACTTTTGCTTAATTCTTTTAAAAAGTAATATAATAATTTATATTATTAGTAAAATATACTAATTGCATAAGATACGCCTGCTTTAATTTATAAATTCATAGAGAATCTATATAGAATGCAGATTTTTATATAATGACCCAAATCAAACAAATGATGCTCATTTGTAAATATTTCTAATAACTGAATTACTAAATAAGCAGGGGCTCTAGCCTCTTCTGTCTTTACTTTCTTTACATTCTGTTGCTCATATAGATAACACGTGATGTACTTGATTAGGAATATAACCCTTAAATCTAGGGTGATACTATGCAAAAAGAAAATCAATAAATACAGAAGTATTAAGGACTTACTATATTAGTTTGAACCATAAGGTCAGTGCTTTAAACTCACTAGTTGTTCCTCAGAATTTCTATACCGGGTCACTATGAATCCGAATAAACTCAAAGGTAGTTAACAATAACAATAACAGCAGCAGCATATTTGTCATAATTTTTGGTTTCATACCTCTTTGAGAAAATGGTAGGCTATATATATATATTTTTTTATTTTAAACCAAGTATATACTTAGATAAGGAGCTCTGGTAACATAGTGGTTACAAATTGGGCTGCCAAGAGCAAAGTCAGCAGTTTGAAACTACCAGCCATTCCATGGGAGAAAGATGAGGCTTTCTGCTTCCGTAAAATTTTACAGCCTCGGAAACCATGTACAGGGTCGCTGTGAGTCAGAACTGACTCTACGGCACATAGCCACCACCATATACTTAGGTCCAACACTCACCTTTCAGCCTGTTGTACTTTGGTGGCTTGGGTGTTGTGATGCTGGAACTATGTTACTGGTATGTTAAATACTAGCAGGGTCACTGATGGTGCACCGAGGGTCAGGATTCAGCAGAACTCCTAGACTAAGTCAGACTAAGATGAAGGAGAGGTGGACCACAATGTTATTTACTTACTGGTCCAAATGCGAAGATTTCTGTTTTCTTTACATTGAGGTGCAATCTATACTGAAGGCTGTAGTCTCTGTTTATCATCAGTAAATAATTTTAAGTCCTCACTGGTTTTGCTTCTCTAGAAAACTCAGCCCAAGATATGTGGCACTGGGAGAGTGGGTTCTAGAGAAACAAAATCATAAGGATGAATTTTCTAAATTGTTTCTCAAGCCTGACTGATATTAAAAGCACTGATATAGGGTGGATGCATGTCTGACCTTCACTTCATTGGAATTGGCTTTGGGTTGATTTTGAGTTTGGTCCTCTTTCCTACTTATGGAGTCAGAGGAAGTCAGACATGCCACGCACTTGGTTTAAGCAGTTGGTTCTGTGAGCAGGATTCTTGAAATGGCTCCAGACTTATGAAATTAGGAGGTTTTGGAAGAAGGAAAAAAGGGGCAGAGTATAAAATACCTAAAGGGAGAGAGTAGCAGCTTCTGGAGTACACTAAAGCCATTATCATGATAGATACAAAAAGATAGTTGCTCTGTGTTCAGGGCTTACAGGAATTCACTCTGCCAGAGACCCAAATCATATGCATATGAAAGGGGTTGGTTGGTTGGCTTTTGTACCATGGAATCCTAGGTTCTGACTCATAGTGACCCTGTACAGGGTTGCTGAGGCTGTAAATCTTTATGAGAGCAGAAAGCCTCATCTTTCTCCCGTGGAACAGCTGGCAGTTTCAAACTACTGACCTTAAGATTCGTAACCAGTATGCTACCAAGGGAAAGATTGAACTTGGAAAGTTTTTAAAAGGTTTATGTGTTTGACTGTCTTATGGATATTAGTTTCCCTTACCTATTTTTGTAAAATAAACATACATGTGTGAAAGAAGTGAATACTGGGTGTGATGATTACAGAGACCTTGCAAGCCTGCCTTCAGCCTATACTTGATTGGATTTACTAAAAGGGGAGTTAGAATTTGCCCTGAAAAAATAGGATTCTTGGCTTAAGCTTTTGTAGAGTATGGGATCCTAGGTAGAATCCTGAGCCCCACTGGGAATTTAAGAGTTGGGATATTTACATTTGAAAAGACCTGCATGCACACCAACCCAGAACCACTGGGAGAACAGGAAATTCATGATTGAAAGAAAGCAGAAAAAAAGCCAACAGTTTGGCATTTAGAGTTTTAAAGACATCAAGACAAGGAAAGTTAGCCCATCAGAGAAAACCTCTTTCTCTGATTGAATGTTAAAGGAAACAGGTGAGCCATATGCTTGCTGGTGATCACATGGATCCATGTGTGAGTGAAACTAGGGGAAATGCAGCAACAAAGATTTACATTGAGTTTGGATGTGTTCTACTGGTACCCATTACCCAAGAGATAAGAGGAAGGGGAAGACTGGCTGGTCTGAAGTTTAAGAAATTGTGTGAACTCCTGAGCCAACATGCACTGACCTAGGCCATGGGGGTTCAGGCTGAGAGTGAAGGTGCCAGCTGGTTTGAAGTGAAGAGAGGTGTGTGTGAACTACCAAACTTGTAGCTGGTACCCATTTGACCTAGCTTGGATCATTCCGGTTAAGCTGACCAGTACCTGATCAGATGAAGATAAAGCTGTCTGTTCTGTGAACAAGTGTCAATTGCTACAATTGAACGAACTGGACTTTAGCTTATGGATACAGTTGTCAAAATGCAACCTGAATAGAAGATGCTTCAGATCAAGGAACATGTTTGTCTCCTCAATGTACTGGGTTGACAGGGACAGGCAATTGAGACAGTGGCTATTGAAAAATGGGGGGCTATAAATGCACAGTCATTTGAACCAAAAAGTTGACAGTTCAAGCTTACCAGCCACTCTTCAGAAACCCTATACAGCGTGGCTATGGGTCAGAACCAACTCAACCTCACTTAACAACAACATAAAGGCATGAGGGCTCCTGGTGTGGTACTGTAGGATCAGCACTGGACTGCAAATCACAACATCGGTGGTTCAAGCCCACCAGCTGCTCCTCAGAAACCCTACACAGGGTCACTATGAGTTGGAATCTAGTTGACAGCACTTAACAACAACAACAACATAAAGGCATGAAGTGTCAGGCTTACAAACTTTCATGCTTAGTTTTAGAATGAGAGGAGAAAGGAGAATCCCCACTGACTACTTTTCCTCTTTTCAAGATGGGTCCGGTGAAAGGAAGTGGGGGATGATGCAGATAGGCCTTTTTTTTTTTTTTTAATTAACTTCAAATATTACTTTAATATCTATTCTGGCTAGGCACTAGGCTTAAAGAAAATTATCTTGTTTTCACAGAGCTTACATTCTGGTAGAGTTCTAAGAATGATAGAAGGAAAAAAAATTCACTCTTTCCTTTGCCACCTCTTACATGTTTGTTGTTGTTGTTATTGTTAAGTGCCATCGAGTCAATTCTGATCCATGGCGACCCTGTGTAGGGTTTCCAAGGAGTGACCGGTGAACTTGAACCACCAACCTTGCAATTCAAACGAGTTTGTAATCTGGCGCATTACAAGTTGATTAATTATATAGGAGTTGATTGCAAGCTGATTGATTCTGGAGAGAAGGCAGTTTCCATTTTTAATATGAAGAATTTCCTACGTTCGTGCATAAGAGAACAATGACATCATCTGTAGATCTAGGACTTACAGCATACACAAGTTTCATACTAGAAAAGGAGGGGGATTCCATTCTAGGTTTGGTCTGTTGAAATTTCACTTCTCTGCTGGCAGATGAATCCAGCTTCTATCTAGGAATCATGTTGAACTACATGATCTACCATCAACTACCTACTGCCATCTCAGCCCACCAAAACGGAGCGAAAGAGAGACACTCTGCTGATAGGCTTTTATGATTTCAATTGTGAGTAATCATCATGATGAATTGTTCTTGTCAAAATCGTAATTGTAGAAGAAGCTTAACTAAAAGGCAGGAGGAATATTCTTTCATTTCAAGAACAGATGATTCCAGGATCGTCATTAAGGAAGAGCATGAATGGAGCATGGGATCACTGTCTGAAAAAGTAGCAACAACAGAGAGGTGGTGGCATGGAAAGACAGAGCTAGGTCCATGGACTGAGTAAGGCAGTGTGCCTATGGGCACGAGGCTTGGAGAGTTTGGCATTTGGACATTAAATGAAACTATATACATATACATATTTGTTTTGTATGTGTGCATCAAATTTTTTGCTTTGTTCATTTTTGGCATATAAAATGTAAATAGGGCCAGTACGTTTTCTGTTGTACATGTTTCAGTTAGATCATGTTAGGACAAGTATGACTCAGTTTTCTTTAGAGATTATGCATATAGTTTATACGTTTCAAGCTGGCAAGGGTGGAATGTAGTGTTAGGGTTTTATGTCAACTTGACCAGGCCAGGATTTCCAGAAATTTGGCAGTTAGGCGGTGCTTATTTTCATAATGCTGAAACATAATACAGGCATAGTTAACTCTGATGAGTAGTTATGAGCACAGCCAATCAAAGGGAAGCTGCATTAGGGGTGTGGCCTGCTCCCAATAGAATGATCATGATGACGGAACTCTTCTCTCTTCTGCTGGGGACCTGGGACTCTAAAAGTATAAGCCATTTCTTTGATAATAAACTTCTCTTGATCTATATACATATGTATGTTTCACTGGTTTTGTTTCTCCAGAAAATCTGACCTAACACAGGCCTCTTAAAAGTGTTAAAGAGCAAAGATTCTACTTTGAGGAATGAGGTGTGCTAGTCCCAAGCCATGGTATTTCAAATCACCTCATATGCATGTGAAAGTTGGGCAAAGACCATAGAAGAATTAATTCATTTGAATTATCTACCATGTTGGGGAAGAATATTACTAGAACAGCAAATAAATCTGTCTTAGAATAAGTTCAATTAGAATGTTCCTTAGAAGAGAGCATTGCCTATCATTCTGTGGACATGTTGTCAAGAGCAACACCGGAAAAGGACATTGTGCTTGGTAAAGTGGAGGGCCAATGAAAAAGAGGAACACTCCCACACCTAACAAAATGGAATGACACAGTGGCAACAACATTGGACTCAAACATTGGCACATGACTGGGCAGTCTTTTGTTCTGTGCATTTTAATTAACTTCAAATATTACTTTAATATCTATTCTGCATATTCAAGTAATATTTGATGTTAATTAAAATGGTCACAGAAAAGACTCGATGACACCTAACAATAACAGCATATATTTGGATAAGTTAGTACTTCTGATTGTAACTTAACTCTACATCCAAGACCTCATTCCTTGCTCAATTTGTTCAATTTCTAGTAGGGAAGAGCTTCCCACCTTTCGACAATGAAGGGAAACAGTGTAAAATGAAAATGAGTCAACTTATCAGAGTGAGATCATGAGCCACTTTTCAATCCAGGCTAATAATCTACTCAAATAACAAAGAAAAGATTAATCTCTCTCTCCTCTCTTTGGTTAATCTTGAATATGTAGGCATTAACATTTAAAAAAACTTAAGTAAGTATCATACACAGCATTAATGAAGATTAACAGGCCCCCCCTTTTATATTTAGTGGCAAAATACACAGAACAAAACACTTACCGTTCCAATAATTTTCCCATGAACTTTCAGTGACCCTGATTTTGTTCACCATTTGTACTACCATTGTGACTATCCATTTCCAAAATTTTCTATCACCCTTAAAAACAACTCAGGGTATCCACTTCCTATTTCCATGTTTTCCCCACCACAGACCCTAAAACTACTAATAAACTTTAGTCCCTATGTATTTACTGTTTCTAGACAATTGTTGATACAAGAGGGATCCTACATTATGCATTCTTTCTTGTCTGATTCATTTCACTCAGCATGATGTTTCAAGGTTTATCCCTGTCATAGCGTGTACCCAAACTCTATATAGGTTTATGGCTGAGTATTACTTAACTGGCTCAAAATTGTTGTTGTTGTTGTTAGGTGCCATTGAGTCAGTACTGACTCATAGTGACCCTATGCACAATAGGACGAAACACTGACTGGTCCTGCACCCAAACTCACAATTGCTGCTGCCACTGTGCTAATCCATCTTGCTGGGGGGGAGATCTGTCTCTTTTTCTCTGACCCTGCACTTTACCAAATGAAATATCCTTCTCCAGGATTTGTCCTTCCTGATAATATGTCCAAATTATAAGACAAAGTCTGGCCATCTGGTTTCCAATGAGCATTCTAGCTGTACTTCTTCCAATACAGATGTTTGTTCTTTTGGAAGTCCACTGTACTTTTAATATTCTCCTCCAACACCATAACTCAAATGCATCAATTCTTCTACGGTCTTCCTTACTCATTGTCCAACTTTCACATGCATATGAGGTTATTGAATATATCATGGTTTTGGTAAGGTGCACCTTAGTCCTCAGGTATCTTTGCTCTTCAACATTTTAAAGCAGTCTTGTGGAGAAAATTTGTCTAATGCAGTACATTATTTGATTTCTTGACTGCTACTTCCATGAGTGTTGATGGTTGATCCAAGCAAAATGACATCTTTGACAACTTCAGTCTTTTCTCTTTTTCTATGGATGTTGTTTGTTGGTCCAGTGGTGAGGATCTTTGTTATCTTTACAGTGATGTGCAATGCATACTGAAGGCTGGGTTCTTTGATCTTCATCAGTAGTATTTTAAGTTTTCTTCACTTTCAGCAAGCAAGGTTATATCATCTGCTTATCACAGGTTGTTAATGAGTCTTCCTCCAACCCTGATGCCACATTTTTCTTCATATAATCCAGCTTCTCAAATTATTTGTTCAGAATCAGATTGAATAAGTATGGTGAAATAATACAACCCCGGCACATGCCTTTCCCAATTTTAAACTATTTGGTGTTTCCTTTTCTATTTGAACAACTGCCTCTTGGTCTATGTGCAGGTTCTTCATGAGAACAGTTAAGTGTTCTGGAATACTCATTCTTCACAATATTGTTTATAGCTTGTTATGACCCACATAATCAAAATCCTTTGCGTAGTCATTAAAGCACAGGTAAACATCTTTCTGGTATTCTCTGCTTTCAACCAAGATCCATCTGACATCAGCAATGATATTCCTAGTCCTCTTCTGAGTTCAGCTTGAACCTCTGGAAGTTCTCTGTCAATGATTGGTTGCTGCCATTTTCGTATTATCTCAAAATTGTTGCAGATGTTGTTAAGTGCTGTCGAGTCAGTTCTGACCCAGAGTGACCCTGTATAGGGTTTCTGAGGAGTGGCTGGTAGGTTTGAACCACCCACTCTTTAGTTCAATCTAACCTTGCTGTCTAGCACATTATCCTACAGTACCACACCAGGACTAGTTGAGTTTTTAAAAAAATGTATACCGTCTCCCTATTTTCATCATCTGTCCAGGTTTGAATCCCCAAACTGCATTTTTAATAGCCATCCCAGATGATTACAGTTCATATGATTTGGAGCCATGGTTTACTACATTCCTATGTTGTAAACCTTTGTAGTGGCTGCTGGGAAACCCTCAGGAATCCTAGCTACTTTTGGCAACTAATGATCTGCCAATAATGAATATTGGACTAGTACTGGATATTAGAACTAATTTGTGAGGATGCATTGAAAGGATCATGCCTTTAGCAGACAAACCTCCAGTAAAGTGAGGCTCTGCAGCCAAATGAAGATCATTATGTTCTGTATAAACTCATCAGGTAAAGTTTACCATTTACAAACATACAGCAGCTTTTTGTATCAAGATACTTTGAAAACTGCTAAACATTAGTTTGCTTTTTCCATCAAAAAGTAGGAGGGAACGCACTCAACAACATGAGTCTGATGCCTGCTTTTTAAAAAACTGATATTTTTTTAAAAACTGATATATTCCAA